>NC_079147.1:84712703-84863874 GCF_945859685.1 Eupeodes corollae
ATAACGGTTCTTTTTATAAATCAATAAAACTGAAAAAAAAAAATTTGTCACCTCCAAAATTTTACGACTGAAATATGATTTCATCTCTAAAACAATTTTGTGCAACGAAGAATAATGTTTTTGACATCTGATAAAATTTTGACAAAAATTGAATTGACAGTTTTTATTAAAAAAAATAAAAACCTAAAAAAAATGTATAAAAGTTGGTAAAAAATTGATTTTCGACTCAAATATCTTTTCAAAACTTTGAGATATTGGCTTTAATTTACTTTTATATTTCAAAACATTTTGTTGTCAACATTCAGTTAAAGTTTGAAAAAAATCGATTTGACAGTTTTTGTACAAAAAATTAAAAACCGAAAAAAAAATTAACAAAAGTTCGTAAAAAATGATTTCGACTCAAATATCTTTTAAAAACTTAGAGATAATAGATTCTAACTAATTTTTTCTTATAAGAAATATTGTTTTCAACATTAGGACAAATTTTGAGAAAAATCGAATTGACAGTTTTTTTACAAAAAATAAAACTCTAAAAAAAACAATACCTACTAAAACTTGGTAAAAATTTACTTTCGGCTCAAATAGATTTTTAAAAATTAAATATATTTGCATCAAACTTATTATCTTATTTCACAGAAAATATTGTTTTCAATATTCAGTTATTTTTATATAAAAATCCAACAGTCCGTTTTTTTCATAAAAAAATAAAATCTACAAAAAATAGAGCGCAAATTTGGTAAAAATACATATAGACAAACTTTTAAGCAAGACAAATCGACAGACAGGATGGGAAGTTATCAGTGTGGGTCGCATCCCAGCCTCTTTTTTAAAATACTCATGCTCCCCTTATCGTAATCTTACGGTCTTGCGCACAGTCAAGAATATGTTTTACAGTGAAAGGTCTGAGACTCATTTCACAAACATCAACTTACCATCAAATTCAACAGCTCAACATTTCACGAACTACAGCCTTAAAGAATTCTTCACAAAGATTTCGAACTATTTTATAACAACTGCCAATTGACTCAGAAACTGAAGTCACTTCGTTACAGCTTCGCATAGCAAACAAAATTGGATAACGCGAAACAAATAATTTTTTCTGACAAGATGCATTTTCATCTTGGAATGGTTACTACGCTTACGAAATAAATTGCTTCATAGCTGGGAAGACCTGCACATTACTGTCAAGAAGACAAAGCTTCACTGTACCAATTTTTCCAAAACTAAAACAGGGAACATTCATCTTTTGTCCACAAAATTGCCAAATTCTCATGTTACCAGTCTTCATGGCAATATTAAATTATCGTCTTTTAGCTGAATTTGGACAACTTTTGGATATTTTTTTTTAAGGAAACTGTGCTTTAAAAACAAGGTTACAAAACAACTCTTGAAAAAGGAAGTGCTTCTTTACCGACAACTTAACCTTAATTAATTCTCAAGCTATAGCAGTCTTAAGTTGATATTTTCATTAAAAAATGATTTAAATTAATGGAAATTTATCGTTGGTATCTAAAAATTTATCGTTGGTGTGTTTGGGATTTTCATCCACATTCAAGCTCACCTATTTCTAATTTTCTGATTTTTTTTTTTTTTTGTTGAGTTATAGAACTTTCAGTAGTTGTCAAAACTATTTAAACTGGCTCCTTTTTTTGTCAGCTGTCAAGTGATTTAATTTTAGTTTGGGTTTGAAAACGCTACTGACTAATAGTGACCACTATAAAGCCATGATTACTAACCTTTTCGATCCTCAATCGAACAACCATGTTGTGCAGTAGCTACGGTTTCAGTAAGACAACCATGACGCAATATGTTGTAGCTCTTGTTCCAATAGTTTCATGTTACGGACTATTACGCCGCGTTAATGTCAGTATACGGCCACAAATGTTTTTATCAAAGATTGCGCCTCCAAATAAGACAATTCAAAGTTCTATACCTCTAAAAAGACACCCTTTATAAAGCATTACACTTTCCAATTCCACCTAATCGATAAGATAATGAAGTATTGAATGTAATTAGCAGTTGTGAGTCTTTTGATTTGCTGTCAAGTTTTTATAAAAACCAAATCAATTTTCATATAAATTGGAAACATTCGATTTTAAAATAAGACTCCTTCAGATTACACAAACTAATTAATTTACTTCAAAATACTAAAGGGTTCTACGAACCCATCCCTGAAAACCATCTTATAAGAATTTCTCTTTTTGTTTTGTTTTCTGGTAAAATAAAATTATTAAACAAACAACGAAGTAATCAATGTTTTTGAAAAGTTTTCCCTACAAAGTTACCTTTTGCTTGTTACAAATATTTTGTATCGCAAAACCTCGTCAGAATGCCGACAAGGCGGCTGGGGGTGCGGCAGCGACGACACAACCTTCGACCGCGATTTCTTCGTTCCTTGCAAACCCCCCAAAGTGCTTCCTATTTAGGAAGAATATTAATTAAAACTTAAAAGACTGTCGAGAAATATTGTTTGATGCTGCTTGTGCGAGTTAAGTGACCAAACAATTGAAGCAAAACAGCAATTAAAGGCTAACCTTTCAAGCGATCTTCAAGAGAATTAAAATCTCTGTTCCGAGTTTACCTACTTCTTCTTCATCGTGTTTGTTCGTAGTCAGTCGACGTTATATCGTTGGACCTTTCGTCTAGAAACTTTTGGACGTTTTACAATGTGCAAAGTACGTGCTTCAAATAAGCTCTTAATGTACTATCAATTCACCAAATCCAAAAGACTATACCTTCCACCTTCCCATATCTCACTTTGTCTACATTTCTTCTTTTGTTTTTATTTTTCAGTTTGGAGGTTTTTTATTTTTGTATGTCCACAGTTTTTAATCTTCGTTTGCTTTGAACAATAGAAGAAAAGTATTATATCCAATCTTTAGCAGCAACTTATAGACTACTGGAGCTTGAGCTTGAGCTGGTGCTGGTCCTGAATCCTGATGCTGTTATATGGACTATTTTTTGCTTTTGCTGCTGTTTCTGTTCCTGTTCCCGAATTCCTCAAAACCCCCTTCTTTCGCCTTCGTTCGCATTCAATGGCACACAAAAGAAAAGCAAAACGACGATAAAATTTTTATTGAGAAAATTTATTTTGTATTTATCTCAGGATACGAATATACCGTAAACAAAGACATTTCGACTTCTAGGCTCCTATATACCATTCCGTTGTTTACCACTGTACCGTAAGGACTGAGGTGGTGATGCTGTGTAGGTAAAAATATACATATAACTACAAAAACGGGTATTCGGTGCCATTTTGAAGATAAAATGGCTCCTGCTTATGATGCAGCCATTAAGCGCTTCCTTAAGTTTCAATATGTGATGCGATAGGGTTTTTCGTTTTGTTTTTATTGGATGCTGTTAAATCGGCTTTAAATTTCAGACAAATCGTCTGCTGGCCATGGGAAACTAACGACAACCAGATAGAGAGAGAGAGAGAGAGAGGAAAAGATGGTATATCCTTGCATATTGGGTTCTCAAATCTCATCTGATTTTTATTTGAAAGGACTTTATACCATATATTCAAAATGAAGAGAAAATTCGTCTTCCTTTAAGTGATAGACACTAAGCTTTAGATGTTAGTTTATAATGCTTGGTCGACGACGATGAAGACGAAGACCACGGGAAGTTTGTGTTTGTTGTTTCCTAAGCTGAAATATCAATTAAACTTTTTTTCTTGTTGAGCTAAGAACACGATTTTTTCGAATATTTCGATTATGCTCTTCTAGGAAAAAGTAAAAGTTGTTTCGAACATTGTGTTAATTTTAAATCGTTAAATTTTCTTTTTAAAGTTCGGATTTTCGCAACATACTACGTTTTGTATTTCTGTAATTTGAAAGCTTTGAAGAAATAGAGCAATGCATGTTTTTTTAATGAGGAAGCAAGAGCAAAATGTTTGCCTTTACCAATAAGGGGTTAAAAGTAATAGATTCAAAATAAGCCAAATCGAAAAATTCAATGTTCCGTAAATAAGTAGAAATTTTAGGCTAAGTTTACATGTTTTCAAATGGCAATGAGTGGCGTTCGAGTGACGACTTTAGAAGAAAACGATCGTGCATTTTGATGCTCGGACTAAATTCGGTTGGAGAACTAAGGTTATACTCAACAGCAGGGAAATAAACATTACAACAGCGAGCTAGAAGGTATTGAGATTAAAGCATCCAGAGGAAAGCTTCAGGGAGGTGTTATTTCACTACTCCTCTGGGTACCAAACTCGAATTCAGTGAAATTAAAGTAGACGCTGACATTCTTCTAGCGCGGTGAAAATGAACCAAGTCTTATCTAGGTGTCATCGAGCCATAAACTCTCCAGTACTAAAAACTATTTGTTTATTTATTCTGGCAATACCGCTCCACAAGATTAACTAAATCAAAGAAAAATGATAAAAGGCTCGAGAATTTTTTTTATTTATAATTTCCCTTTTTTAAATAAATTCTAAATTGTAATTTTAGAAAATAAAAACAACTTGAACAATTTTGGACTAACGCGGTTTTTGTTTTGGAAGGAATTTGGTTATTTTTGTACCAGAGTCTGCCCGCCGACATATTTTTATTTTATAATTGGTGCTAATTAAAATTGCACTACGAAGACTTCAATTATGTAAACCGACATGGAACACAGTTGCGCTTCAACGAAGTGTGATTTGCCCGATGACGATGAGATGGTTTCGTGTGAAACATGCCGAAGGTGGTGGCATTTATTTGACACTGCAACTCCTTGGTTTTGTCGTAGAGATGATTGCAATGAAACTGGAAGTCAAAGCAAGGAACAGAATACACACACTGCAGGCGCCACGGAAAGTAACACTCAAAATGATGTTTTAGCTGCTGTGGTTGGATTGATTGAGGCGGCTAGGGTGGCCCAAACGATCATTGACATGAGAGACCAGGAAATCGCTTCTCTGAAAGCAGAAATGGACACGCTGAAAGTGCAGTTGGTTGCAACATCGTCAGTTGCAAGGCAAGAAGCGAGTTCTGTTCATTCTGCGGTTTGGAAAAGCTTGCTAGTGAGAGGTTCGAAGCGATTCCACAAATTGATTGCAGACATCAGCAAATGGTAGGTCCTGCTGCTGCCCACTCAACTCCTCTGTCGGGGCAGAAAGACTAGAATGTTAAATTGCAAGACTCGTCAAAAGACAGTTCGTGATATCTGTCAGATATTTAAAATTTATTGACAATCTTGAATCGAAGTCAGGTCCAGGAATTGACCTTTTTTTTGGCACATGATAATGGATAATGGCCGTATTTTGAATCGCTATTCATATCAATAACGGTTGAAGACAAATACAGTGCCAAAGAAAATGTTGCTCGTCTAAGAAAGGCTCTAAAAGGCGAAGCTTACAATCTGGTAAGCGATCGTCTAAGGAATTCTACTGATGCAAACGCCGTTATGGACTTTTTACGTGCGATTTATGGGAGAGCAGTCTTACTACGAATCTGCTTAAGTTGCCGTTGTTGAGCTCACCGAGTGATACAAAACTGCGTTAGTGGGCTATGGGAATGGGTTTGTTGCGGACATCAAGTCGATGGATTTAAGTAAGAAACTAGACAACAATTATATCCTGACAAATCTAGCAAGTAGGTTGCCTCTACGAAAATCCAAGAAGACGCACTCGAATTTAGAAGATTTCGCAGTTTTTCTCACTGAGAAACTATACGACCTGCCACCAGAGTTATCTAGAGCAACAAAGCAGTTATCGTCAGACAAAGCAAACGGCTCCAGTTCATCACGGAAGGTCCTGACTCACCAACTAGTTATACAGATTGAAGAAAAATGTGTTAAATGTAAAAAAGCCAAACACACTTTAAGTGAATGTGAAGAATTTAAAGCTTTGTTTTTAGACGATAAGTTTACATTTGCTAAGATCAAGGGTATTTACTTTAGATGCTTAAAGTTATCACCACATAGATGAAAAAACTGTTCACAAAAGAGGTTGTGTGGTGTCGAGGGCCAACCTTGAATTCATCGGCACATCCTTTCGTTCCACCGTCGCAAATTCATTCGTAACATCTAGAAAAAAGCTCCAGTTATGTTCAAAGTTGTTCCCGTTCGTTTATATGGGAACAATAATGAATCTTTAGACACATTTACATTTTTGGACGATGGCTCATCCATTACGATGTTGGAAAAAGATGTTTTTGATTTTTTAGACTTGAGAGGTAAACCAGAGCAGCTTACACTCCAGTGGACAAAGGGCTGTTCCAGAACTGAGGACTCTTTGCGTACAAATTTAAATGTTTCTGGCATAAATAAACGTAATCGACATTTGCTAAGGGACATTTATTCAGTGAAGAATGTGGAACTGCCACACCAGAGTGTTAACATTGTCGCGTTAAAGCAAAAGTTCTTGCATCTAAGAGATTTTCCGTTGCCGAATTTGAATGATGCAGGGCCGAAAATATTACTGGGGTTAGATCAAGCCAAGCTTCTTGTGGGTAAGCCGGCAGCGATCTGCCAGAGATGATGAACCACATGCGATGAAGACTCTCCTAGATTGGACCGTCTTTGGTACAACAAAGATGGAATCCAGTGGCCCTTCAAGAATAGCTTCGATTTCTTACTTTCATGGAATTAGCAAGCAAGATGAAGTACTTCATGATATAGTAAAACGTCATTCTTAAATGAGAAGTTTGGGGCTCGGCCTCGTAGCGGAAGTTTTGTTAGCCAACTTGACGTTCGAGCTTTAGAGGTGATGAAGCGCACGCTGCGCTATGTTGACGATCACTACGAGATTGGTTTGCTTTGGGCTTCCGATAACGTTAAACTTCCTGATAGCTACCCCATGGCTGAGAAAAGACTTAATAGTTTTGAGAAGTCTTTGTTGAAGAAACCTGAGCTGTTGAAGTGGATGAATCAATACATAAGAGATACGACAGTATCAGATGAAGAGCTGTGTCAAGAGCTTCCGAGAGTTTAGTATTCAATTAATTTCGTGGTTGTAAATCAGAATAAAAATCCACTGAAGCCAAGAGTTGTTGCTGACATCGCTGCGAAGGTAAATGGAGTTTTATTGAACTCGCATTTATTGAAGGGTCCAGACACATTGGTACCTCTCCACGCTGGGCGTTCGAAAGATGTTCCACCGCATTAATATTGTGAAGCAGACCAGCATTGTTAGAGGTTTCTTTGGCGAGATGGCGATGTTTCTAGAAGGCCAGCAATCTACATTATGCAGGTCATGATGTTTGGACCTTCCTGCTCTCCCACATCTGCACAATTTGTGAAAAATCATCATGCGAACCTCTATAAGCAGCAGTGTCCGGAGGCAGTTGATGGGCAAGTCAACCGAACCAAACGGCAATTGCCATGGCTAAGGCGAGGGTTGCTCCCGTTAAGAGACTGTCACTACCTCGCTTAAAATTACAGGCGGCTGTGCTTGGGGTGCGAATTGTGGAACCTGTGAGAGATTCTCACTCAATTCGAGCTGATGATATAATCTTTATGTCCGATACTAAGACGAAACTACTAATCCGCATCAGTCGTGGTTTATAAGATCTGCGGATAATGTTGCGGATGACGGACAGATGGTGCGACAATACAGAAAGCTCTAATACCTCTAGATGGTTTGCAGGACCCGATTTTTTTAAGCTTCCCCAAGTTGATTGGCCAGTTACGCCAGGGAAAGTTATCGCTGATGCGAATAAGATAAGCACAATTGATTTATCTACATTCCCAGTGAATTTGCATAGACATCAATCAATTTCATTTAAAATATTTGATGTGTTAAAACCAAGGTTTCGTCAAAGTAGTGGCACTATTTCTTCGTTTTAAGGACTTGTTGAGTAAAAAGGGAATTGAAACAGAGCCTTTCGCAACACCTTCAGAAATTGTAAGAGCTCAGGACTGGTTATTTCGGAAAATCCATCAAGGTGTCTTCTTGGATGAAATTACTTGTTTGCAAGCTAATCGAAGTTTAGGGACTACGAGCCCCTTATTGAATCTGTGTCCGTTTATCGATGATGAGGGTACTATGCGGCTAGACTCGAGAATACAGAAAGAAAATATTTTATACGCAGCACGGAATCCTGCCATACTGCCGAAATACCATCCGCTAGTTGAGTTATTAGTTCAGCACCACCATGAAGCTAATAATCACGTTGAAACGGCCACGACGATTTCAGACATCAGGGAAAGAGCTTGGGGTATAAGCATTCGTTCGACAGTGGCACGAGTTCAATCAAAATGTTTTATGTGCAAAAGACGCAAGGCAAAAGCAGTAACAGCATTTATGGTTCAGTTGCTTGAAGGTCGGTTAGCCTTTGAGTTGAGATCTTTTACCCATGTGGGGGTAGACTGTTTCGGTCCCATGCATGTTAAATAAGAAAGTAATTAAGTGAAATCAATCTCCAATCTAGTTTGATGGCTTCGATAAGTTCGGGTTCACACGAATATTGTTGTCCTGATTCATAAACTTGACGTGATATCCATCACCAAACATTTTCGATAATATTCAAATCTGGAGAGAAATGCGCCCAGCTTAATAGGTTTACATTTTGACTCTGTAGATAGGTTTTTATTGCGAAACAGTCTGTATTGGTGCATTATTATCTTGATAAACCCACGGCAAAGGTCCAAAAAGGGTATTAGGTTGCTCTTTACGAACCGGGCTTAGAAGTGGCTTTTTCTTTATTTTAAATCTTTTTGAATGTTTAGTTTTCGAAATTTCATGTCGCATAGTTGTAAGATTTGCCTTAACACCACATTTTTTCAAATTTTTGCCAAAGAGTCGTGCGTATGTGACTCCTTTCCTGATATAAGTCGCCTTTTCGCTATATTAACCACGCTGTGTGTTCTGCCTCTCATATTTTTTTCCTTAATAAAACTGATTACTTAAAAATGTGAATGTTACGTGTTGCGTAATTTTTTTTGTAACCTATTTTGGCAGTGAAAAGACCAGCTTCTTTGTAGGCATTAATTGTTACTCTTTCCATCCCGGTTCACACTTTTCAGCGACCTTTTATATGTTTTTCGCAAATTAAATAGTCAAAAATAACAAATAAATTCAATCAACAAAAAATATGAGTCCGCTTGTCAAAGATAAAGATACTAATAATTTCATGTTGTTGTTGTTAAGGTGGCGCTATAGTCCGGGGCAGACCTGGGCCTCAACCAACAAGCGTCTCCAGCCAGCTCGGTCCCTAGCTAGCTGTCTCCAGTTTTACACGCCAAGTTGGTTGAGGTCCTCTCCCACCTGGGTTTCGCCACCGGAGTCCCGGTCTTCCTGTACTGCGCCGTCCCTCGGGGTTGGATTCGAAGACCTTCCGGGCTGGAGCGTTGATGTCCATCCGCTCTACATGACCTAGCCATCTAAGCCGTTGGACTTTAATTCTGCTAACTAGGTCAGTGTCGCTGTACAGCCCGTACAGTTCGTCTTTATATCTTCTCCTCCATTCTCCATCTATGTGTACGGGACCAAAAATCTCGAAGCATCCTAAGACGCTCTCATCTTTCTTTAACAGGGTCCAGGCCTCAGCGCCATAGATGAGAACCGGGATGATGAGTGTCTTATCGATAGTGATTTTACAAGCTCAAGAAGCAGCGATTTGCAAGAGTTATTCTTCGTTTGATTTCAGCGCTGGTGTCGTTGTCTGCATTAATAGCCGTGCCTAGGTAGACAAAGTCCTTAACTACCTCAAAGTTATAGCTGTCCATGGTGACGTTTTGTCCAAGACGTCGTCGTTCAGTGTCCTTTTTTGATGACAGCATATACTTGGTCTTGCCCTCATTGACCACTAAACCCATCTTCTTCGCTTCCGTCGCAATGCTCAAAACCGCTCCACTGACATCACGCTTTGATCTTGATAAAGCAGTGTGCATTCTCCATCGTCATTCTGCACAAACGGATAAGTTTGACAGGGATGCCAAAACGAGACATTGCTCGGTAGAGCTCTTCCCTATAGATGCTGTCAAACGCGGCTTTAAAATCGATAAAGATATGGTGGGTTGGGTATCGATTTCAAGCTCCTGGGTTTTTTCCAAGATCTGCCGTAGTGTGAATATTTGGTCGATAGTGGACTTTCCTGGTCTGAAGCCACACTGATAAGGACCGATCAGGTTGTTGACGAATGGCTTCAGACGTTCACAGTGAATCCGTCCGAGGCTTGTTGGTACTTTTACGTGGCCAGGAAGTCACCCCGACGGCATGCACAACCCCCAACCTGGAGGGCCAGATCTTTAGTATAACTCCAAGGAAGGGGTGCCGGATAAACCGCTTCTTACAGGCCTTGGTAATAATACCACCAAAGTGTAGTTTTGGTAGAATTTAGAAAACTCAGATGAGAGTATTTCTCTTGCTTTAATGTTTGCATTTAGTTGGTTTTGGTTATCTTTCAAAAACTTTTGCAAAAAAGTAAGCACATACAAAAATAACACGCAATTTAATAAATTGAGAACAAACCGTTAGATACAAAGAGTCTAACAATACTGAATAAATTTATGAGTCGACAGCAACAAAATATTTGACGATTAAGACAGTTCGCTTGAGTAAAAATTATAAAAAGCTATATTTTGAAATGTTTCTTTTACACATTTTTAGCCTTAGGTATCATAATTCGGGAAAAAGAAAAAACTCACTTCTTGTATGCATGCTTGCTCCTCATTTCTCTAAACATACACATATTAAAAACAAAAATTAAACATTTTTATATACTACAATTCATGTTTCTTCATATATACCTTCAGGCTAAAAAAGGAGTTTCATCTCAAGAACTTTTTCCAATAAAATTGAAAAAAAGAGTAAAAAAAGTAAAAAGAAAAAAAAAACACTCTAAGACCATCTTCAAGACAGTTTTATATTTTGCCTTCAAGGAGAAAAATTTTTATAAACATGTTTCATATCTTTTATATCTATTCTACACTTTATATGCACATCTATCTCTTTATATATTAACATATATCTTTGTATTTTTACGGCTTTTTGAAGAATCCTTCTTTCTTTTTTTTTACTTATGAATATCTTGAATACCAATCACTCTTTATATATCGTCGCGCTCAAGAAAGAGTATTTTTTCAAGGAAAGAAAAAAGGATATAGAAGAAAAAATGTAAAGGGATACACCGACACTTTTGATTTATACGAGAACGTTATTCGTTTCCGCCCAATATTATTTTTTTTTATCAAGGATCAGATAGGTTGGCATAGGGTTTTGAGAAAAAAAGGAGGATGCTGCTAAATATGATGAGCATATCATTTTCACATTCCTGTCGTAAATTTCGATGTTCGCTCCCCAACACACACCCACTACACCACACCACACATCCTTTAGTGAATTTTATTTTTACACATCAGACATCCTTTTTTTACGCGATTTAGTTTTCCCGTTTTTTGGTCTATTCTATTTCTTTTTGTTGTTTTTTTCTTTTTGCCCTTAACCACAAACACGTCTCTGCTTCACTTTTGGTGGATTATTCTCGTACAAGGATATTTAAACCTTTTAAAAGGAATTTTATGGCATCCATATAAGAAAGGAAACGAAACAGGAAGGAAAAAATATCATGGTGACCATCGATAGTTTTATCAAGAGAGAAATAAAGCGTAATAAAAATGGGGTTATACCTAAAAACTTGAGAAATTTCATTCAAGAACCAGAGCTTAGTAACTTTCAACTTTTCTGAATGTTCTTGGCAGATTCGTCAATTCTCTTGCGAAGAAGTACCCGTGAAAAAACATTTTTTTAACTGACACAGACATTGATTGAACTCAAGACCCCTGACATGAAATTTTTACGTACTAACCATCACGCCACGGATTCTACACAAGGGAAAAGCTACCAAATCAAAAAATGAGAAGTCCGAATTCGACAAAAAATTTTATCTCTTGTCAAACTTTCTCTTGCATGGTAAACTCAGGAGTTCCTCAGGGTAACCATTTAAGACCACTTCTGTTTAAAATGATCTATCTAAGCTATGTGTCTAAATATTCTGTGCCATCTTTATGGAGGTCGTGTAAGCGTAAGATTGAATTTTGATTCGAGTGTACACCGTGGTGTATACTTACTCTTTCTTAGTAGATTTTTTAGTTTGTTAAAAATCAAACAACCAACATATGTGGTCACCCTAAAACGTCTAGGCAATGTATATGGTTTTATTAAGAACAAGCTGCATTTAGGATTTAGGTGACATAATTTACAACAAACCTATACTACATGAATTAAACATGAACGTCGTCGCTCGTCGTCGCCGTCGACGTTGCTCAAGGACATCACGCTTACTTACTCGGCTCCATTAGAACCTATATTAAGGTATATATAATATATAGTAAACTTGTTGGCACAGAAGTAAAGAAATTAATAATGAGGTCACAATGTCGTCTTCCAATTTGGGGGCTCTTTTATAACCATTTTAACGGATTATTAACACTTCATGGGTAATCCTTTATATTTCTTTCATTGCTAGGATTTCCTTTCGAGACGTTAAATAGATTGGCAGAGCGGTACGAGTACCTAGACCTATAAACTCGTGCACACAAGCCTATTTATAAGATGACTTAAGCAGACGTTAGCATTGTGTGTGTTCTTAACCAAAGCTTTTAAAACGTTTTTCGCTTATAAGGGTTTATTTTTCTTTGTATTTTCGAAAATTCTTAACAACTCAATCTACTCGTAGGCCTCAAAAACTTCACCTACGCAATCAATTTTAAAAGGTTTCATTTTATTTAAAAAGAAATTCCTCTCTAATCAAAAGATAGATTGTCAGTGTGTCTGGCATCAAAATCAATTTGGAATTTTAAAGCTTTTATACCCCCATAATTATACAATTTGGTGACAAAAATACATATATACATACTCAACTCGTATTTACTGTGTCTTATTTATATGTATGTAAGAATGTATCAATTTTCGTCCTTGCTTGAACTTCAATTAGATTTGAAATAATGATGGAACAGTTCAAAGTGAAATTAAATTGTTTATTGAAGCTTTGCTCCTACGCAAATATATTACACCCCCATATCACTCATCACACCACCCCTTCAACATCCAACAAGCAATGTTCGCCAACGCACCTTGAAAAACTTTACCATTAAGTGTTGTAGGTATATAAGGCATACAGTATACCTACTGATGATGACGATGATGATGATGATGGAACTAAAAGCATTTTAATTAGGTTTTTGAAATTTCCTGGAAATTGTTTTATATAGTTTTGAAATTCTGTCTATACGTTATGTTGTACTTCTACCTCTCTACAAGTGTTCCCTCTTTTAACTCTTGTCTTCCATCATATTGTACAACTGTTTATGATGGTGATGTTAACCCAGAGAACAAGAAAAATACTTGGAGCGTATTCTTTATGTTTGAAGGACACTTTTTGTAAGTTGCTGTGTCATGTGATGTGGAAGTAAAGAAAAAATGGAATTATTCAAAAATTAATTCCACATTTTTATTTTGAACTAAATAATTTATTCGACTTCAACTTAAGGATATGTTTTGCACTAATAAGATTTGCTTTCTTAAATTAACACTCATACTATACTTAAGATATCATTCAAAGATGTTTTAAGTTTTGGGAATAGTAAACTATCAATTTTGTATAGGCTTAAAAATTAATATTTATTTTTAAATATTGATGTATTAAATTAAAATGTTATTTGAAGGATCTTTTTAGACCAAAAATAAGTTTAGATGCGAGAAATACTGTAAAATTTGTGAGCCTTAGCTTTAGTTGAACTTATATTTATAAAAAAAGCAATGAAATTTATTTTTAAATATTCTAAATATTGACACAATATTTCATAGGAAATGAAACTAATTTTATATTAATAAATGCTTTTGTTCTGAAGATAATTGAGCCTGAAATGAATTTCACCAAAATTTACAATACTTCAAAAAATGTGTGACATTTCTGGACGTTTCAGGATCCCTTAATAAAAAAAATATATATAGAGGATTATCGTGTGCAAAAAAAGTTCGTTTTCAAAAATTAAAATGCAATTTGATTTTAAAATTTTGTATTTGAAAATCGAAGAAAATATTTATGGGGACTACTGTAATATTTTGTTTTAAGAAAATGAAGAAAACTCCTAACTTGAATTGATTCAAAACCTTAACAAGAACCAAGAAAGATATTGCCTTCAAAATGTTTTATCGTAGAGGGAAAGTTTTTATTATTATTTTGTTAAACTTTAATTAATACAGATGCGTACAAATGGAGAATTATCAGTGTGAGTCACAGCCTCTTTTTGGATTTTTATTTTCTTAATAAAACTTAATGATAATATCACACATGTACATTCAAAACTATTTTAGTTTTTCCCAAATCTTTCTTTTAAGTTGGCATTAATTTAAATTGAATATTGCTTCTTCAGATTGTAAAGTGTCGTTTCAAATGATAAGATTAAAGTTAAAGTTGCATTGACGAAAACGACAAATTTTCAGTTTTAATTTGATTCTTAAGGCAATCGTTGGATAAGGATGATGAAACTTTTTTGGTTTTACTTGATTTCTCCAAGGCATTTGACACAGTTTATCATGTCATACTTTTTAACAATCTTATGCAGCAGATTAATTTTTCAACAGGTTCCACAAAGCTCACATATTCATATTTAAACAATAGAAAATAAGCAGTCCAAGCTGGTGACAGTTTGTCTAATTTTCTACCAACGTTATTTGGCGTTCCTCAAGGATCGATACGGGGTCCTTTACTATTCTCAGTGTATGTAAATGAACTACCATCTTTGATCGACAAAAGTTCCTGTCACTTGTATGCCGATGACGTTCAACTATATATAAGCTGCCCTCCTGCCCTCTCGGACTTATTAAAAATGCAGTCTCCAATGTCAATGAGGAACTTGAGAAAATTTTAAATTGGTCCCATTTAAATGGTTTTATTTTTAATCTAAATAATCTAAATGGTTAGTTATCTCAAGAAAGAACTTAGATCTTGTTTACTTTCCTCAAATTATATTAAGTAATGATTCAATAGAATACTAACAGGCTGCAAAGAACCTTGGCGTTATGATGATTACATAAACGGACTTGTTGGCAAAATTTATGGTGCTCTACGTACGCTTTGGGTAACCCAGTATTTTACGCCATTAAAAACACGAATACGAGTTATATTGCAACTGTAGATATTATAACAAACACAAACTTAATATTTCTTTTAATAGTTTCGTTCGACATGCTTTTGGTTTACGTAGGTATGACGGAATATCTAATTATTCTTCCCTGTTACGATTCGGCTTTAAACTGTAGGTCCCCTCCATCCCTGACAACAGTACTCGCACACAGGATTGGTTGAGAGTTGTAAGTCACTAGGCCCTAGTTCTCAAAGGACTGTTGGTACACCCAATATATTTTTCTTTGAAAAGACTGACTTCTGGATTTTTATAAGAATTTTCCTGAATGTCAGAAACTAAATTTGCTATAAAATTAAATTATTTTGAAGCCAATATATTTAATTATCAAAAAGATATTTAAGTCAAAATCAACTTTTACTTATTTTTCGTCTGGATAGATTTTTCTCAAAATTTGACCAGATGTCAAAAAAGCTATTTTTCGAGATGACAATTATTGTTTCAGTTTTGTTGATCTATAAAAAAAATCATATGAATTTCAACTTCCCATAGGAAGTTTTGTAATAGGTCCGATTTGTCAAATTGAAAATTTCGACATTTTACGACGTTTCAAGGTCCCTAGAGTCAAAATAAATTTTTTTTAGAAAGACATATGTGTGTACGTACGTTCGCGACGTTTTTTCGTCTTCCATAGCTCAAGAACTAGAAGAGATATCGACTTCAAAATTTTGTTATACAGACAATAAGGCAGAAAGATGCAGAAAGGGTTCTCAACAAAATTGCGTGTGTGGTTTTTTTAACCATAGAAGTTTAAAAAAGGTAAACATTTTGGTTAAACCTAAATATCTCATAAACCAATGACGCTAGAGAATTAAATTTTATATTATATATTGGTAATGTGATACAAAAGAATTATATTTTTGGAAAAAATCCAAATAACGTCTTTTTTTATAAATCAAAAAAAATTAATAAAAATGTGTCAATTTTGTGAACGAAAAATAATGTTTTTGACATCTGATAAAATTAAAAAAAAAAACTAATTGGCATTTTTTTATAAAAATAAAAACCTAAAAAAGCATTACTCAAAGTTGGTAACAATTGAATTTCGACTCAAATATTTTTTCAAAAACTTGAGATTAAGGCTTCAAAGTTATTTTATCTTATAAGAAATATTGTTTTCCATATTCTGAAAAATTTTGAAAAAAAACGAAATGACAGTTTTTGAACAAAAAATTAAAAACCGAAAAAAATGTATAAAAGGTTAAAAAAATTGATTTTCGACTCAAATATATTTTTAAAACTTTAAGATATTGGCTCTAAACTACATTTTTCTTTTAAGAAATATTGTTGTCAATACTCATTAAAATTTTGAGGAAAATAAAAAATACTTAAACTTAGTAAAAATTTCCTTACTACTCAAAAAGCTGTTACAAATTAAAAATATTGTCTTCAAACTCTTTTTATTGCACAGAAAATATTGTTTTTGATATTCATTAGTTTTTTTTTAATCCAACAGTCCGTATTTTCATAAAAATAATTAAATTGGGTGGCACAACAGTCCGTTGGGAACTATGCCATACGCAAATTTGGTAACAATTAAAGTTTGGTTCTTGTTATCTATGAAATTAATTTTATTCATCTAATTTGTAAAAATTTAAGAAATGGTACAATTTTTTTTCGACTAAAAATCTACTTAACAAAACTAGATTTCAAACTAAACTATTTCTTTATATGAATAATTCAACCAACAACTTTTTTAAACCAACACGAAAACCTACAAAGTTTTAGCAAAAATAGACAGACTGGATGGGAAGTTATCAGTGTGGGTCGCATTCCAGCATCTTTTTTTAAATTATATCAGTTTGGTATCATGTTACAATATAATAAAATAATATAAATTCAAGTCGCTAGCGTTATTGGTTTGTGAGATATTTTGGGTTAATTTTGCTTCACATTATCTTTCTATAAAAAGTTAATAAATAAGGTGGAACAACAGTCCGATGAGAACTAGAGCCAAGTGACTAACAACTGTCAGACATTCCTATTGAGCGAGTCATTTCAGCGATATGGGGCACATACAGTTTTTATGCTGTATCAACTGCTATTTTGAGAAAGCACTTGTTAAAGCAAGAAGTTCTCTAGGAGAATTTCCATTCTTGCAAAAGGCAGTACCCGTGATCAAATCCGTATGTGGAAAGGGCAGAGATTAAGCCTTAGACCTCTTGCAATCTCTTCGCAATAACCATCATGCAACGGGTACTGGTATATGGCGTGAATAATAATTACTTTAATATTGTTTCAAGAGGTTGGATCAAACCGATAACTTAACTGTTAATATGTGTTCATACCTCGTCAGTATTCGAGTAACATTCAGTTTTACGAATGACGGGGTTAGTCAACGTTGGCTTAGTCCTCTATGAAATTTTCGATTAGATTTATTTTCTAAGAATTCATTTTTCAAAATTTGGCAGTGATTTATGACAAATTTTCAAAAACAATCGCTTTTATTTAAAACAATTGCTTATCTGGATCTGTAAACATTTTAAATCTATGCACACAGAAATTACACAAGAAAAAACATTTTTTTTAGGAATAACATAGGTACTTTGAAAATACAGCTTCTATTGCTAAAAATTTTTAAACTTCTTTTCCGGGTCTTTTATTTCTCAACAGCAATTCAGTTGAAAAAAATAGAAAACTAATAGAAGAGAATATTATAGTTAAGCATTAAACACACAAGTCTCTATAAAATCCTGCCACTCTTAACTCTAACTTAAGCTTTAAATTTTGCATCATAATAATTATCTCTGAATAGAAATTAAATCTTAAAATGTTTAAACTTGAACAACGCGGACATAATTTTATTTCGTCTCGTTTAGTTTCTTAAGCTCCATCATCCTCTATGTATTTACACATCAAGGAACTTCATTCAAAATGTCGTCATCGTCTTCTTGTGTGCAATATTCTCACCTTTTTTTTCTCAGAATTAAAAAACGAACCAAAAATACTTCAAAAGTCATTACTCTTTAAATTTTGTTTAAAAAACCAAGAAGTACATAAGCTCTGGGTAACTACGTAAACGTCAAGAACATTATACCCTATGTGCACTTTCATTATCTCTAATTTTCTCTTTTGCTAAAGTAAAAGATTATTAGGTAGGTAGGTATGATACGAGTGGATAATATATAATTATCCGGGGCTTTCATAACTTCAAGAAATTCTCAAAAATAAGTAGGAGCAAACTATGCTGACTATGAAAACGGATGTCTGTTATATGTAAATAGGTATGTTTATGCAAAACTATATGATGATGATTTATACTTGACTCTCTTGCTCCTATTAAATCTATTTGCAATGAATTAAAAATGTAAAAAAACAAAAATAAGAAAAGAAAACTATAAGGAAAAGAAAAAACTCGAAAGGAAAGAACGAACTTGTTTCAGGAAAACTTATACTCAACCAACCAGAAACAGAAGAACTCTGTTGAAAGGAAAATGTTTTTCTCGCCAAGAAAAATGAATTAAAATAAACTCAAAAAAATAAAGGAAAACCAAAACAATAAAACAAAAGAAAGAAAAATCAAAACACTATACTGAATGCTTTTCTTCTACATACAGATGTAAGCTTAAGAGAGTCCTGGTCCTATATTAAACGTACCTTAGTACCATAGTACCGTTGTAACTTACTTACTTACTTAGGTTGTTAGGTAGGTACGTTTCCCGATCCTTTCCTATTCGTTATTCCAACCCAAAGCAAAGCAAAGTAAAAAGCAGGAAGGCCATCTTTTCAACTACACTCTCCAGTAATTTATGTGTTTTTCCAATTAAATGTCTAAGCATAAACTTTCGTTGTTGAAGAACATAAATAGGTATACAAAAATTCTGAAGCATCAGACCTTGAGAATGATGATGGTGGCAATGGTATTAGAGGTGGGCAGAGGGGGTAAGGGGATGAGTGTTACTCAGTTGGGATGGAAATCTATACAAGAAACCCCTTAAAAGCTTTATTTGTGTTGGCATAGCAATGCAGTTTCCTATCCTTAGTTTTATTCATTTTGTGTTTTTAATATTTTTTTTATATCAAAAATATATTTTACACAACACCCCCTTCCCCCAACAATCAACATCCCCTGCCACACATAAACATAAACCTAGAAAAGTTGTTTGTAGCTTCAATTCTTTAGTTGTGGAGTCAGCTGAGGCATAGCATAGGTATAAAGCAATGACAGAGGATATAAAAGAGAGAGAGAGGGAGAGGCAAAAAGAAAATGTTGTTTTAAATTGAAAAACTTTCCAATCTTTTACCTTAACTCTGTGTGTATACAAAACACAGAGGGTTTTTTGTTTTTGTTCTTTGACTAAAGGATTCCGAAATACACTGATGTACACTTTGCCAAATTCGTGCCGACTATGAGATAAAGTTTAACGAACGCTCTAAGAAACAGTTGTGGACATATAATTAAGCCGAAAAACAATCCGAAATATTTCTATTTTTAAAAATATTGTGATTCTGCATCACCTTAGATTTGTTATCTTAGACGACCATTAAAATCAGAAGATTTCAAAACTTTGTTAAAGTATCTTAGATTTGTCTCAAGGTCAAAGTTAGAAACGAACTTAATTTTGTGCTGTTCGGTAAAATTAAGTTATTTTTGTCGGTTCCACAAACTTGATTTTAAAAATGTTAAAATCAAACAAAATCGGTGTTTTTTAGACAAAAGTGAAACACATGTAAGTTTTTAACATTGAATTGTATGATAAATTTGCAAAGTAAGAATTTTTGTCTTCTAGATGACTTTTAAATCATTGAAGTAAGTACCTTTCCTAGTTTCTGGAAGTTCTCATTAGTTATCAGTCTTCATTTGATTCCATATGAAGTTTAGAGAAACCTTAAATTTAATGCCTTCATAGTTTTTAAGAATCCGTTATGAAGAAAATGTTCAATTTTGATTTAGTAACATAATTTTAATTTTAGTCCTAATTTTTAAGATATGTTACATTGTTTCAATATTATTTTTATATTTTTTCCATATTTTTAATTTTTTTTTCCAAAAACTAAAATTACTTTTAAACAATTTAACTTCTTCTGCTTAAACACTTCATAGCTTAATTGGGTCAGATTTTTTTAAGGATTTATAAACATTTTAAGATTGTTCGAACATTTTATAAAATCATAAATATTTAAATTCAATATTAAGGAAAGTGATTATAGATTTGGAAAACCATTGGTAATTTTATTGCAAAAAATTATAAATAAAGACATCGTCTATCGTACGATACAAGTAAGCATTGTATTTTAAAAGCATTCATCGGCTTTATTGAGGATGGTTAAGCATTCTACATTCAAGTAGTCCAACAAAAAACAGAATCTCTGTCTTTACAGTACGTCCAAAATTGGGATCAAGGTTAAACTGTTTGACATTCCTAGAAGAACTGGTTTTATGGGAATTGTTTCGATATGAAAATAGCGAAAAAATAATGATAGACACGAAACCTTACGACGACGGTGCTCAAGAGATACAAAAGTATCAGTTAAGCAATAGACACCCATCATTTAAGAACTCTCTTTTGAATTCTGTTCAAGAGACTCCATCGGGTTAATGGAGCACCAACCCAGATATCGGAAATGTGTACTAGAGTTTAAGATGAGTACAGGCTTTATACAAAATAATAGTAGCCAGATCAGAAAGTGTGCAATAATTCTTGCATCGTCGGAGAAAACCTAAACACTAAGCAGACTTTTTGGTGACTTCAAATATGTACTCATTCCAGAAGATATGGTTTATGATGCACATTCCTAGAACTGAAAACATTCTCCTTTATGCAAGTACCACCTATGGATATTGGCATTGGGGGAGAGTTATGCTTTTGGGACAATAGAAGGCATTGAGTTTTCGAAGCATTAAATTTTGCACTGTTTTTGATTCCCCATTGGACAATGCTGTCAAGATCAGAATTTAATGAGCTTATCATTCGCTGCCGTTGGTAGTCCACGTCCGAAGAACAAGGTTTTTTTTATCAGGTGGTGCAACAGTCCATTCCTGAGTGCGAGTAATTGTAGGGTGGGAGGGGACCTACAGTTTATTTGACGAATCCAATTTGCTAGATTGAGGAAACACTTTTCATGACAAGCATTACTCTTGGAGAATTTGTCAATTCCTCGCAAGAGGCAGTACCCGTGAAAAAAATTAAGGAGTCACAGGCAGGGATCGAACCCAAGACCTCTTGGATGATGAACAAGGATGGACATCTAAAACCGAATATAAAAAGCTGAGAGTACTTACTGTCCTCAGCGAAACAATTAAGTGGGTTAGAAGTTTTAGGCAAAAGATCATTAACTAAAAAAAGGGAAGAGCGAATTAGACAAAACGGAGCCCTAAAGCACAAACGTAGATGCCAAATTTTATCAAAAGCCTTTGAAATAAGTGCAATAATCTTACTTTCTCCAAACCGATGCAAAGATTTGTAACACTTTTCGGTAAGACAAGCCATGAGATCATCAGTGGATCTATTGCAATGAAAGCCAAACTGCCGGTCACTGTAGAAAAGAACAGATGGAAAATCATACGCAATGATTTTTCCAGCTTTGAAAAACACCTCTTTAGAACATTAAAGGATATACTCGTACTATCAGGGCCAGCGAATTTGTAAATCTCAAGATCTTTAAGTACTCTAGCAACTGTATGAGTGCGAAAGAAGATTACTCCCATAAAATCATTTACGCTTGCTAGTACAGGCGGAGTCATGTCACTTGTCACTCATTTTCAGCATCAAAATAACAGCAAACTGTCCTACGAGCAAATTGGCTTTATTAATCGAGCTTTTCAAAAGGAGTATCATTGGAAACGATTGTCGGAATCGACGATTCTATAGACATGATATATGATTAAGATGCCAGATATTATCAAAAACCTTTCAAATATAAGTATGAAATGCCATAATCTGTCTTTCTCGAAAAGGATGTACGGAGAGATGAACCATGACATCACCAGTCGATCTTTTGCAACAAAAGCAGTACTGCCCGTCGTTAGGAAACTTTCTTTCCTCAAGAAATTTCTTAAACTCATAATCATTCAGCGTTTTAATGGCCTTGTAAAGAAGGGAAGTATAAGAGCTAGAGGTCAATAAATTTGAGAGATATTGAGAGAGAAAAGATAGAACAGCTTTTAAAACTGTTTTTTCTAGCCTGGAAGAACACATTCTCATAGTAATAGCAAAGCCACCATCTGGACTATTAGTGGTTGGTACTATCATAAATATCAATACAAAAAATTAATCTAAGATTTGGACATAAGCAAAATTTGGACAATTCCTTGTCAGATGTACCGTGTACCACGGTAAAAGTCCTGATTTAAACATCGTAAACATTTTATGGGCGATACCCGAAACGCGAACTCTACGCAATCTACCTCGAAGCAGATCTTGTGACAAAAATTAAGGTCGGTAGATTCTGGTGAGCTGGACACCTCGGAAAGTCTTTTGTAAGACATTTTATGGAAGGAGACAGGTTGACAGAATATGCTTATGCTGGAGAAATGGTGTAGACCAAGACACCCGAAGCCTTGAGGTACGCAACTGGATGGCGTCGGCTCACGATCGAGATAGATAGAGAGACTTGTTGTATCGGCTATCGAGCCGATGATGATGATGATGAAGAGATAATTTCTGAGGTATAATGAACAAAGCAGTTACACTACAAAAAATTAATGAAAATGCCTCACTCTGGGAAATAATCCAACAAGAGTATATTAAAGTTCTGTTATTAATGTGTGGTGCTGGTCAGCACAGTGGTGAAAATATTTACGACAAAAATGATTTTCAACAAAATATAATCCCAAAGTTAAATTTTAAAGATGACTTAATTATGAGTCTACTTGAGTTTTTGAAATCTTATTTTATTTTTCTGAAAACTCGGTTTTAAAGATATAAAGTGTTTAAAAATATATACATTTTAAATAGAAAGCAAAATTACTTTTAGGTGGCTATTTAAATTAAATTTCAGTGTCCTTTTTATATGACCAAAACTGTATTTACCTATACCTAACTCTACATGCATGGAGAGTCACATTTCCAGCGTCAGGACTTTTCTTCTCATACTACAAAAAACAAAAAGAGAAAAAAATACCCCCAACTCGCACCATACAACAAACGGAAGAGAATAAAAAACACTCACACAAATTCTCTGGCTTCATTCACCTGAGTTCGATCATCGGCATTCACCTGCAGGAGCTTACCTATCATAAAAGAATTTTACAAAGTTACGTCCTTTTCGTCGATGAACGGTAGGCAGGTGGAAACAAGGTAAGGCGGGAAGATAGGAAGTCAGGTAGGTAGACAGGCAGTTAGGTATATAAGTAGTTATAGGTCCTGAAAACTTGGAAATGGGTATTTGTACTGCTTGCTACTACTGGTGGTAGTCTTGTATAACTGTTATATATACAAGTCCTTTGTGCCGTTTTCCGATTACGTTCTTTCATCCTAAAAGTTATGAGCTTATATGCATCGAAAAATCATATTCGAAAACGAAAAAGGAAATGAGCATTAAATTTGCTAGCCTGCCTGTTTGCAGCCTGCCTTCCTGCCTGCCTCTCTGCTTGCTTCTTTATCTGCATGTGAAGGATTCAACATCAGCCAGAGCGCACATTTTATTGTTATCCTTTTGGAAAGTTCAAATTGTGTATTGTGTCTCATTTTTATTTTGTATTTTTGAATGCAACTGACAGGAACACGTTTTCATATCTATATCTGTTGTATTTGAAAATATACAAACTTAAATGAGTTTTCATATTTCATGTTTTTACTTTTCGCTTTTTAAAAAATCACTTAAAAAATCTTTAAGCGAGACGAGGCATTGAAAAAATGAACAAGAAACACAAAAACTACAGATTAGGAAGTAAAAATCATTTCGGGAGGAAATGAGAAGTCAGATAAAAGTTTAAAAGCATTATAACGGCTATTTGAGCATAGTTTACCAATACGTGCGTCAGCATAAAAAGCTCGGCTTTTTTTGAGAATTGATGCCTCACAACAGAGAAGATTTATAGATGCATTTTAGCTTCCATGGTTCTTGACTGCAAAGATTAAGATCAGCTTCAGTTTTGTTATAAATTCAAGAAGCATCTTCGCACATCATCATCATCAGCAGTTCTAGCATAATCCTAGATATGAGAACCAATATCACAAATTAACAGTGGGGGCCTTTTGTTACATATGTACATATATCTTATGGACAAGTTTAATATCACTCCAACAGGCAATTTATTTTTAGACTTAAGGACTTGTGGTCTTGTATGACTTAAGGCTATAACCACTATACACAGACAAGGTATAGCTTTTAAATTAAGTGAAGGACTTTCACATTCCGAGTTAAATTATAAATACCTATCAACCAAAGAATCAATACAAAAATAACCCAGACTAATAAATCAACATTAATTTCAAACAACCGATAGTCTAGCGAGAGGTAACACCTTCATTCATAGATGACCAAGGATAGGGGAGGAAGAAGTCAACTATTATTGGATCTGGAATTTAATTTATATCATCACTTAAGTTTGGGCAAACTCTGGAATGGTTTGAAAGTCTGTCAAAACATCAATACACCCTCTGTTTCTTTTTTCTGTGTCAGATAGAGTAGCTAGAAATTAAATCCCAGATTTCAATCTGCCACCTTTAGCTTAAGTAAAGGAATTGGAATTAAAAATGTTAAAGATTGGATCCTATTGGATCTTTTTTTAATTAGATTTAAGGAGCTCAGAAAACTATGCAATCATAATAATTATTAAAGATAAAGCTGATTTTAGTTGAGTTATTTTAAATATCAAAAGCTCACAAAAATATTTATGTGATGGAATAGATCTAAAATCAAAGTCTTAATTTGTTTTTAAGATTCTCTTGTCCAAAATCTATTAACAACATTTTGCGTAAGATTAAAAAAAGTTGGAAGTCAATAACCTTACTTTGCTCTCAAGATACTTGGGTAGAAAGCAATTTTTTTTCGGGTTTTAGCTTTTTTTGTGATAAAAATTTCTCATTTGATTTATCTAAATAAAAGTTTGAAAAGTTTACAAAATGTATTAAATTTAAAATTTATTTTTGTGATCGGTTCAATTTGTAGACTTAACTTGACATATCAAGGTTACTAGAATCAAAGATTAAATCAAGGCTTTTAGAGAGGTATGTTACAGTTCATACGTTCGTTATACTATTTTTCGTCGTCCATATCTCAAGAACCAGTGAAGATGTCAACTATATACTAAATTTTTGTTTTAAAGATTAAAAGATGCAGAAAATACTTAAAAGCTACTACCTATTACCAATTGGCAAAGTTGATTTTCGATTTGAACATCTTTTCAAAAATTATCAATATTAATTTCAAACTGTTGTACCCGTGGCGTGATGGTGAGTGCGTAGGACTGTGATCCCTTGCCTGGACCATCTAAAATTTGTATGCCTCTTGCGAGGAATAATTCTTGTCATTAAAAGTGCTTTCTCTTATCAGCCGTTTGAAATCGGCTTAAAACTTTTAAATTTAATAATTT
Source organism: Eupeodes corollae (assembly GCF_945859685.1). Taxonomy (NCBI): domain Eukaryota; kingdom Metazoa; phylum Arthropoda; class Insecta; order Diptera; family Syrphidae; genus Eupeodes; species Eupeodes corollae. The sequence continues at coordinate 84,738,256 of NC_079147.1, forward strand.
AAATTCAGCTTGGTAAACTAATAAAATTTTGAAAACAAATCAACTAACGGCTTTTATAAACCATTTAAATTATGTTATTTCAAAAATATTTATATACAACAAAGAATAACGTCTTTGACTTTTGTTGAGATTTTGAAAAAAAACGAATTGACAGTTTTCTTAGAAAAAATAAAACCTTCAAGTTATTAAAAAATTAAAGATATCGGCTTCAAACAAATTTCATCATATAGAAAATTTTAAGTAAATTTTTTATAAAATTCAAAATTGTTTAAAATTGATATCGATTATCGTTAGCTGGTACTTAGTTTTATTAAATAAATCCTATCTATTATCTTAAGACCTCGTTAACAAAAATAGATTTTAAAATCAAACTAATTCATTATATGAAAAAATTTGTTGTAAATTTTAGTTCACCTTTTAGATAAATTTAATTGACAACTTTTTACAAAACACAAAAGCAACAAAAAGTTGAAAGAAATGGTTTTGCATCATAGAAAGATATTGACTTTAAAATTGTTACCACATAAAATATATAATTTTTAATTTTTCGGTACAATATTAGAAAATTTCATTTTTTATGGCGGTAAAATACCTCATTCAAAGAACATTCGAGCGGATTCACCTAATACACTCTTATAATTGCTGCCTGCTTTTAAATGACAATGAAACATGAAACTAAACACTATTAAAAGTAGGGATGGCCGCTCAAAACCCATATGCCGAACTGAAGATTTTTGTAATTACGTACGGAGTAATTCTTAACTTCTTGCCAGTGTTTACCCTGATTTACGAAATAAAGTACATGGCGATCAATTCCTCTGTTAATTTCTAGGAACAAGAAACGATGTAGTTTTGAAAATATCCAGTAGAGTTTCTAAGCTCACTAGAGCTGTCTGGTGTGTCCTCACATAGACGGCAACTGAAATAAGTAATGCCAATAATACTTTTAAGAAAATAAGATGCTCCTCGATTATGTATTGTTACAAGACTTAGTATACTACAACTTGGACGAAAATTTATTAGTGAGATAATATCTTATTCGGAAGCGTTACAAACGTTAAAAATGTCATTATTTCTCGTATCCCAATAATTTCTTCAAATTTATAATTCAAAAGGCTATGAGTCCCCATTAAAGTTAGTTTCGTAATAACAAATCTGGTTTTTCTTAGGTTAGGTTAGATTAAAGTGTCAGTCCGCGATATAGTAGGACACACTTATGCCAGTTTAATGCCCCTTTTGATACCACATGAAACTTGAGGCTTTCTCCTTAGATCAATGAAACAAGTTTGAGTCCCTTACGAAACTTGAGAATTAATATAATTGTGATCGTTTAATTCGTTATAAAAGAATTCTCCTCGGTAATTCTTGCGTTTTTGACTGTTTCCTCCTCTTCTCCACCCATATAGCTTTTGCAAAAGTTATTTGAGAAAACGCCTAACCACGCGGCGTGTTTTCCTTTTAGACAGCAGCAATTATGACATCGAGCTTATATGCAAGCACCTTGATCGCTTTAAACGTGGTAGAATAGTTTGTACTGTACCGTTCCTGACGGGTTCATCTGCCTAACAGTTACCTGGAATGTCTCTAAGGTCCTTCATCCAGCAAAGGTAAATATTAAACTGTTGTGCCATCTCTGTTATAAAGTTTGTAGCGACAGAGGCCAGAGATTTGATAGCGGCCTGACTATCTGAGAAAATTCGGATATCAGATATTGATAAAGGGTAATTTTTTTGAGGTTAGGATTTTCATGCATTAGTATTTGACAGATCACGCGGGATTTCAGACATGGTGTCAAAGAGAAAGATGCTCAGTATGCTTTGACATTTCATCATGAATAGACTTACTAACGAGCAACGCTTGCAAATCATTGAATTTTATTACCAAAATCAGTGTTCGGTTCGAAATGTGTTTCGCGCTTTACGTCCGATTTATGGTCTACATAATCGACCAAGTGAGCAAACAATTAATGCGATTGTGACCAAGTTTCGCACTCAGTTTACTTTATTGGACATTAAACCAACCACACGAATGCGTACAGTGCGTACAGAAGAGAATATTGCGTCTGTTTCTGAGAGTGTTGCTGAAGACCGTGAAATGTCGATTCGTCGCCGTTCGCAGCAATTGGGTTTGTGTTATTCGACCACATGGAAGATTTTACGCAAAGATCTTGGTGTAAAACCGTATAAAATACAGCTCGTGCAAGAACTGAAACGGAACGATCTGCCATAACGTCGAATTTTCAGTGAATGGGCCCTAGGAAAGTTGGCAGAAAATCCGCTTTTTTATCGACAAATTTTGTTCAGCGATGAGGCTCATTTCTGGTTGAATGGCTACGTAAATAAGCAAAATTGCCGCATTTGGAGTGAAGAGCAACCAGAAGCCGTTCAAGAACTGCCCATGCATCCCGAAAAATGCACTGTTTGGTGTGGTTTGTACGCTGGTGGAATCATTGGACCGTATTTTTTCAAAGATGCTGTTGGATGCAACGTTACGGTGAATGGCGATCGCTATCGTTCAATGCTAACAAACTTTTTGTTGGCAAAAATGGAAGAACTGAACTTGGTTGACATGTGGTTTCAACAAGATGGCGCTACATGCCACACAGCTCGCGATTTTATGGCCATTTTGAGGGAAAACTTCGGAGAACAATTTATCTCAAGGAATGGACCGGTAAGTTGGCCACCAAGATCATGCGATTTGACGCCTTTAGACTATTTTTTGTGGGGCTACGTCAAGTCTAAAGTCTACACAAATAAGCCAGCAACTATTCCAGCTTTGGAAGACAACATTTCAGAAGAAATTCGGGCTATTCCGGCCGAAATGCTCGAAAAAGTTACCCAAAATTGGACTTTCCGAATGGACCACCTAAATGAAATTAACTTTAAAAAGTAAATGTCATGGACCAATCTAACGTTTCAAATAAAGAATCGATGAGATTTTGCAAATTTTATGCGTTTTTTTTTTTTAAAGTTCTCAAGCTCTTAAAAAATCACCGTTTATCACGTTTTCTTTAAGCCAGGACAAGACTTCTTTAATCGCTAAATGTTCCGCCTGAAACACGCTACAATGATTGGGAAAGCGGAATGAGAGACTTAATTTCAGTCGTTCAGAGTACATACCTCCACGAACCCCTTCATTTGCTGGGTGATTTTCATCCATCTGTATTAAAGTGGACTGAATTGCCCTATCTTGCCAGAAAGATCTGGAAGGTATTGAAATCTGGACTCTCTGTCGAGCAGTTGGGGGATGATGAAGTCTGTGTGCTTTGGAATTGATTCTAAGTACTTAAGAATTACGGAGTGACCAATGTTGTTGTTAGCCCACTGCGATGAAGCTTTGAGGTGAATAGGAGAGACAGCTATTTGTTTGCTTAAAATATCAAGAGTGTTAGGTAGAGGAGGGTGTCCAGTGCTGCAGATGGGGTCATGCGATGCGATCAGCTAATTACGTAGGGAAGCTGAACGTTGGACTTTATTTATTTTTTCGCCGTTATGAGCTTTTTCTAAAGTAATCCACCATACAGCCCACCGTACGCAGTAAAATTGGTCTGATTAAAAATTAAAAAAATAAATTGGGTGGCTTAAGAGTCCGTTGAGAAATAGGGCCTAGTGTCTTACAACTCTCAAACATTCCTGTGTGCGAGTAACGTTGTCGGGGAGGGAAAGGACCTACAGTTTTAAGCCGAATCCGAACTTTTCATGACAAGAATTACTTTTGGACAGTTTGTCAATTCCTCCCAAGAGGCAGTACCCGTGAAAAAAAAAAATTGAAACCCATGCCATCGGTATGATAGTCCAACGCAATGACCATCATTTCACGGGTACTACTTGTCTGATTATCGATTTGTATAGCCAGTGCATAATTTGGGGTTTTAAGTCCCATTAATTACCAAAAGCGTTTTAGCAAAGAAAAGAGAGCTCCAGTAGCTTGTTTGAATCTTTCTTGTATCTTGTATTGGTTCCTCTTTGTTTCTTTTGATTGTTGAAAGCTTACCAACTAACTCATGTTTACTTGCTCCTGGAATGTAATAATCCATAATTATGCATTAACATGAATTTCTAATGCCTTGGGTATGACTTTTCATCGTGTTATTGAATAAAGGTCACATAAGCTAATAGAAATTTAATTCATAACTCAGTATGTTTAAGATTGAACATTCCAATATGTTTAAGGAGAGCAACGCTTAAGAGGTATTTCGTCTTTAACGTTTAAACAATTTTTACAAATTTAATAAAGCTAAATTGTCTAATTAAAAGTTAAAAACATGTTTGGTGCTCTTTACGCAGCTTATATCTTGTGCTTTGAAGAATTGTAATCTATTCTATCAATTCAAAATCAAATTCGCCCCTTCTTTTAAAAAAAAAGCCAATTAGAAATTTAAAAGTGGTAACTTTCTTTGAACCAAGATTGACTCCATAATTGAATATCAGGTTTTCCTAGACATCACTTCATAGTCTTGTTTACAAACCATGTTTTAATTTAAGACGTATTTCGTCTATACAGCCACCTTTATAAAAACATCGACTTTGAACTTTAACGCTTGAGCTTCATTGCCCTGAACTGATACTTGAGGTTTTTATTTCATAATTAATAATTACAATTTTTAAGAAGTTTAGCTAAAAAAATCGCATAAGTATGGCGTTGCTGAGCTGTCTGATCGCTTTATAATTGTATTTTAATTTAAGTTCAATTTACAGGTAGAATTTTTTAGAGGTCATTTTCTCAAACCTGATTCAAAACTTTTATTTATTGTTGATTATTTCTTTAAAAAAAAATCTTTTTTTTTGTCTGGTGAAATCCTTTGTAAGGAATTTGTGGAGTCATGGGTTCGCCGATTAATCTTTTTTCATAAATACAAGAATTCATAAAATGCTGATGTGTGTAAAGAAAATGAGAAATTCTTCATTTTTTTCTTCTAGTTTTTTGTGTTAAGATAACAAAATTGTACAGAAGTCCACATACTGGCCTCGCACTTACATATATGTATAAGACAGAAAGTGTTGAATAAGAGTGTTCACTCAACTACTCAAAGTTGAAATCGAGATCAAGAAGGGAAGCAAAAGCAAATACAAAAAAGAACAAGAAAGAAGTACTGAAAAAAAAACATGCATCTTGAGATGTTTTATAGGTAAGGACCTTTTTTTCGTAAAAGAAAAGGAAAAGTTAAAAGGGGAACAATATTTAAGGGTGTACTTAAGTAAAAAGGTGGCTCTCACCCATGAGTATGAATACAAAAAACAACATTGTGCGGTAAAAATTGAAATCATATCCTTTAAGTGAAAAAGGACATGTGTATGCGCACATGTGTAAATGTCCTTTACACTTATGAAAATATTGTGTTTTTACATTTTACTTGGTTGAAGTAATGTCAAATGTATGTAACGAATTTTGTATTGAACTTACTTCCTTAAAGGTATAATAATTCCTGACCTACATTGGAAATGGTCTGTAACGTGCTAAAAATACAAAGTTTGTGTAATATTTAGTTTTATAGAATAAGGTCAAGGAAGCTTAAATAAACTGAAAATTCAAACTAAAATGATTTAAAGTAAAATGTCGAATGTTCTGCAATGTATGGCAGATGTCATTGCGGAAGCTGTCATTTTTTGACATTTGAGTAAAAACTACGATATTTCTTAAAATGAAGCAATAACCATTGCATTGAAAATGTTCAAAGAATACTACAAAAATGGTTTGGTAAACTAAAATACCCTTTGTTCAACGTGAAATACTTCCTTGGTCGACAATATATAAACTGGTCAGTAAAGTTGAGCTGTTGAATCAGGTTAGTGAATAATATGTAAACTCATCACTCAAAATGAACTGCAATAATTAATACTGTAGCCCGTAGTGTTAAAGAAAAGGTCGTATATTCCTTATCGATTTATAGAACTACGCGTTTCAAATCGACATTACAACACATTTTTTTTCATAAGAACTTTGGGGTTTAGGACTTCAAAAGGCAATTATTACAGAAACTCAAGCAAAGTCGCTATCGTAATTGGGTAACTGTGTCCCTAAAATACATCAAAATCCAACGGAATGATTTTTGAAAAACCTCTCAACGTGTTACTATTAAATTTTGTTTTTAAGCCGCATGGCGGTGTGTTTTTTGTTAAGCTATTAGGAACTTAAGCAACTGCTAAGGTGATTGAATTTTGCCTAGAAAAGTTTGTTTTTAACCAATTCCTGACGATTCTAACTTAAACTTTATAGGCAGATCAGAAGGAGTAAAACATATTTTTTACCGTGTTTCGGAAAAATTCTATGCATCTGGCAACATTTTTGGCAATGTAAGATGATGGTTTTCATTTAGTACTGAAAGTTGATTTGTTTTCTCATTGAAAGTGACACTCAAGAAGAGTACAGAGGTTACAACATTAACGACAGGCTACAACAATGATTGTTTGTAGCATTTAATTTAACATGGTTAAAGATCCCCAATGGACAATGCTCTAGAGATTGGAATGATGTAGCTAAAGTTCCACATCAAAAGAACATCACCATGGTTAAAGATTCCCAATGGACAATGCTCTAGAGATTGGAATGATGTAGCTAAAGTTCCACATCAAAAGAACATCACCAAAACAGTTCAATGAATTATAAATCGCAGACAAGGGAATATAATGAAGAGAGTGGGAGACAAAATGCAACCCTGAGGAACACCAGCATTTATTTTGTGAAAGTTTTAAAAGCATGCAATAAAACTTGGATTGGACAGTTAGAAAGCTAGTTTATATTCCAACGAAGAACAGATGAATCGATACTTAAAGCGGATAATTTTGATAAAAGAGCATGACACTTTGGAAATATCAAGTGTAGAAATCAGGAAATACCATTAACTGATTTAATGTTTTTTCCACTGTTGAATTGATTATATACTGCCAGACATTAAAAAAGCTTTTATTCTTTAAGCTTTTCCTTTAACTGGTTTTCTTGGACATAAAAGGACGAAAATGCTAATGGATGATGATTAGATGAGAAAGTAGAAACGATTAAAAATGGTACACATGTGCATTTAAGGGGACACAAGCATCCACAGGTGTTTCCCAAAACCCACCTCTATCTATTAACTCCTACTCTCACCTCTCCGGAGTGAACATCGGGTGCCTAGTACGTTAACTGGAGATTGGATCTTAGACCCAGTGGAAACTTGTTTCCAAGTCCAGGACTATAAGGAGCGGTTTATCCTCCTCCTCATTATTGGAGTTATGCTAAGAATTCGGCTCTCTAGGTTGAGGGAAACGGACTTTGGATCTGTACATGGAATGATAGGTCCAACTCAACTAACAACGTGCAGTTGAAGAATTAGCGGAAGCCCTAAATTGCTGCAATGCAGATATTACCGTCATCCAAGAAGTGCGATAGGATGGGCAGGGCAAACGTAAACTAAAAGACTGCGATATCTACTACGGCGACTGCTACCGAGAACAAAGACAGCGTCAATTTGGGTGTGGATTTGTTGTTGGAACTAGACTAGGCAAAAGGTCATGAGTTTCAAAAGTGTGAGCGAGCGCGTCACTACAATCCGCATCAAGGCTAAATTCGATAACATAAGCCAAAACATATTCTTCGAGCTCTTGGACAAGACATATGAGCAGTGCGCTGGCTATGACTATGACATTAAAATTGTCTTAGGAGATTTTAACGCCAAGGCAGGAAGAGAAGACATCTTTGGTGGCAAAATCGGGAGATACAGCCTGCACGACACCACCTCCGACAACGGATTCAGGCTGATAGATTTCGCTGCGGGGCGAGACGTTCTGGTAGCTAGTACGCAGTTCACTCATCTTGATATGCACAAGGGGACATGGAAAGCTCCTGATCAATCAACCAGAGTGACAACATTGAACACACTTCTCCAGATATACAGGATGTCCGAACATTCCGCGGAAACAACATTGACTCGGACCACTACCAAAGTACGGCTACAGATATCCCGATCCAAGCCAAAACAAGGAAGTACTGTGAAAAGACCCGACGTCAGACGGCTACAATCACAAGAGGCTGCCAGGTACTTTTCCCATCGAGTCTAACCTCTTAAGAAGTCCTATGCTGCCTGCATTTAGCATTATAGTGCTAGGTTTCACACGGTAATTGCATCGACACCCCTGTTTTGACAACGAGTGCCGGCAAGAGCACGCAGGTAAGCAACAAGCAAACAAAATGGTGCTGCACAGATCGACCAGAACTGCTCGCGAGCTCTACGAGTAGATGAGGAGTGAGGAACACCGGCTTTTTAGAAAAAAAGGAGCATGAGAAGTGTGTTATCGAGGACATAGAAAAAAAGTCACAACAGAAATGAGATTCAAAAGGTAAAAAAAACTTCCCGAGGGTAACAGCTAAGACAAAACCTATAAGAACGATCAGGGAAACATCGTAGTAGAACCACAGTCTATGTTAAGAATATGGGAAGACCACTTCTAAAAATTATATAACGGCAATGACGAATCTAATTTCGCTGCATTCAACGAAGGCGACTAAGAACAACAATTTCGCCTACCCGAATTTGACGAAGTGAAGAATGCCATATCCCAACTGAAGTCCAATAAAGTTCCTGGAGATTACCGCATCTCAGTCGCAAGGTGATTCAACGTCATGCGACTTTTTCAACATCGTTCTGCAAAGAATTGGTGCAAAACTCAACCTTCAACTCTAGTGGCACAATATTCCAAAAGTCCATCCAATTGCTCTGAAAAACTGATGATATTAACATAATTCGAAGAGGAAAACATGATGTCATTGGAGCTGTTCTGTTCTGAGCATTGCGACAGAAGCAGAGAAGTGGGGTCAATGAGTGCCAGACCAAGTACATGATGTCATCAAAAAATTATATTGAACTACTTCGTCAAAAAAGGACATTGAACTACGACTTCTTGGAAAAAAAAACATAACCATGAACATCTATAACTTTGAGAAAGGTAAATATTTCGCTACCTTGACACTGCTACAAAATCAAACAACAACATCAGACCAGCGCTGAGGTCAAACGGAGAATAACTCTTCCAAATCGCTACTTCATTGGACTTAGAAGGCAATTGAGTAGTAAAGCCTCTAAAATCACAATCTATCAGACTGAGACTAGGGCTGAGCCAGGGAATCTGTCAAAAAAAGATAAGCGCGTCTTAGAATGCTTAGAGATAAAAAATATTCTAGTGATTTTTGGTCCCGTCTGCATACAGTGATACTGACCTGATTAAAAGAATAAAAGTCCAAAGGCTAAGATGGCTGGGTAATGTAAAGCGAATGGAAATTAACGCTTCAGTCTGGAAGGTCTTCGAATCCAATTCCCATGGATGGCGCAGAAGAGGAATTCAGAGAATGGGGTGGGAAAGGACCTCAACAAACTTGGGCTGCGTAACTGTAGACAGCTGGAGAGGTTGGTTGAGGCCCAGGCAGGCTGGATATATACTCCTTTTTATTAACTCTTAAAGAGTAGAGTACTAAAGATGGAAATGCTTACACGGTTGTTTTTCCTGTGTTGAGGAACACTTCTTCAGAAAAATAGGAGGAATACTATCCATGCTAGGGGATTTGCTCATGTCAAGGTCTTTTAGTACTTCTGTAACTCTGTGAGTGCAAAACTTTTTATTTCATTTTTAAATCAATATACCACAAACCACAACGGCACGTAAACCATCATTATATAAGCTATTGGTCGAAGCAATCCTGATTTATTAAACGTGGAATACATGCCAGTTAATAATCTGAATTAATAATTCATGTATGTTCTATAAATACAAAGTCCTTCTAAATGAAAAAGAATACATGAATGATTTCTAACTCAAAGTCTAATTAAGTTTGTTTCATTAAAATTCAGAGTAGTTCAAAACCGCTTTATGGAAAACCCCAATTTATAATGAAGTTAACCTAAAATATCAAATTAAGTGATTTTGTTTATTGCTCTTAATTTTATAACCTCAAAAGTTCCTGTGTAGTTTACGAAGGTATTTAGGTACCTACTCCTCATTTCATTACACTAATTTATAATTATTATGCAAATTTATTGAAAATTAACTTAAAATAAGAATTTATATTCAAAATCAAAAACCTCAGATTGCATTGTTATGTATGTAATTGTGCATTGTACATCAAACAAACAAATCTAAATTAATTTAAATCAAATTCTATACATTATATTTTAATTGCCACAAAACATTTCTCTTCATCTAATTACTTTTATAATCTCCCCCATAGCCATAGCACAAAAACAAAACAAAAACCATACCAAAGGTGGGTATATAACTCATAACGACCCCCTATTACTTAACCGTAATATTTATTTTCATTCCAAGCCCATTAACTTAAATATAGTACGTATACAATATACATACGTATGTATATTATAATACAAACACACATATAGGTAGGTATAACGGTACACCCTTTATTAAAAGTTTGTGATGTGAAAGAAAAAATTACTTACACAACATCATTATTTAATAAACATGTACTTTCTCATTCATTCGGTGGTTGGTCATGTTGTTGGATATTTTAGCCCTCTAGCGGAGAAAATAATAATACACAAAAAAGAAGGCAAAGTATAAAATAAAAAAAAAAAAAACACAAAACAAAAACGAACGAAACATCGAAAAAATTATAACAACTTCAACCATGTGCGTCCTTAACCAAGCCAAAGCCCAACGTGTTGTAGGTCGTATGTACGTTTGTACATAAAATGTTGGTATATTATCCTACCTACAGGACCTTTTTTATTTTTCTTACTTTCTCTCTATACACCCTATTTTCGCTCTATTCTCTGGTCAAAACATCTCATTCAGGTCAAGGATCCAACTATACCGAGCACAGAGGGAGCAGAGCCGCTCACCCACACCCACAGCCACCCACTTCCTGCCTATGATGATGGCGGTCGGTGGCCATCTTTTGAAATGTCAGCATCATCATCATAGCACCAAAAGTATAAGGACGACCGACCGGATGGACACACCAACAGGACCAACGCTATACCGTTATACGACGACACCGACAGTTACACAAAAAGGACACAAACTAAGCACAAAAAATAATAATGGAAGAAACACTAAAAAAAAGAAAGCAAAAGAAAAAGGAAAAATGAAAATGAAATCGAAATGATGACAGACCAAGAGCACATTAAAAGATGAATGAATCTAATGAAAATGAACTGCTGTTAAGGTAAAGTATATTTCTGTAATAATCAGTGTTGCCATTATTGCTGACATTAGACGAATATTATGTACAAACACATTTTGAACTGAAGGTTATTTGTCAAAGTCTTAAAATTTAAAGCCTATGTTCTTTTGATTACTATTTTTTTCGGTTTTGTTTGGAAAGAAAATAAAGTAACGGGATTTGTACGTTTGATGATTTCTTTTGCTTCATTAGAGGCATTAAGATGAGAAATATAAAATGAAATGTAATCTGGTTTTATTTCGGATGAGAAGTAAGCTTGGATTAAATATTCTGGTAAGGTTTAGGAAACACATTTTAAATTCAAACGTTTTAGTCTCAAAAACTATACCTACTGTACTTTTTTTTAAATGGAATGACAGATATATAAAACATTTAGCAAATTCATTGCTTCTCTCAAAACTTGAATTTAAAACGAGGCTGATATGCAACCCACACTGATAACTTCAAGTTCGTTCTTTATAAAATAATTATTTTTTTGCATTAAGTGAAATTGTAGTTTAAAATAATGCAATCAATAGTTAAAGAGTGAGTTTGTTTTTTTCTTGATATTCGGGATGTAAAACAAAGACCAAGTGCACTTACGTTCCTTCTTTTCAAAGTCATGGAAATGATGATAAATTATAAGCTCAAGAAATACCTCGAAAATCTAAAGCTTCTTCTTCTTCATGACCGGCATTACGGCTTTCGCAGCAATAGGTCTACTGGTGATCTCATGATTTATCTCACCAAACTTGGAGAAAGTAAGATTATTGGACTTGATATTTCAAAAGCATTTGATAGGGTTTGGCAATAGGACCTCTTATCAAAAATGCGTGCTTTTGGTTTTAATGAATCCCTGCTTCATTTTATTAGTAATAAAACCTTTGAATCGTTTAATACAAGTAGTATTGCATGGATTCAAGTCTGAAAACAACAAATTACTTGCTGGTGTGCCCCAGGGCTCTTTTCTATCTCCAACACTCTTTCTTATTTTTATTAATGATGATGATGAACCTATATACGTCCAAAACTTGGCTTAAGTACAACTCTCATATCTGGGCTGGTGCTCGTGCAACTTTCTTAAGCCTTTTGGACAGCATTGAGCGTAGTGTATTTGAATTAATGGTGACGCCATCATAGGATCATTTACGTCGCTTGATTATCGTCGTAAAGTTTCTTGTCTGATCCTTTTTTATAGTTATTTTAACGGTTTATGGTCAAGAAAAATAGCTGCATTCTTCCCCTTAAACAGTTGAACCATAAATAATACTCGGGCTTTTAGGAATGCTCATCAGTATACCCTTGAGCCCAACTTCAGGCATACTGTCAAGTACCTTCCTCTCAATTTCATAGTGCTCACACTGGGTCTTTACATAAAAAGGTTATTAATATTCCCGAGTGTGAGCTTATTATAAAAAACAGAACAACGCAATATTTTTTTTTAAGATGAAATAAGTTTAAAGTCAATGTTTCTCAAGGCATTCGATTCGAAAATCAATGTTTACCAATTTAGTATTGTTTTTTTAACTTCGTATAGGAAGTTAATGTAATCGGTCCGATTTGTGAAATTGAAAATTTGAGATTTCTAGACGTTTCAAGGTCCCTAGGATCTCAGTATAATTTTTTTAGAGAGCTGTCTGTGCGTACGTGTGTACGTATATATGTATGTATGATAGTTCGTCTCTACGTCTCTACGTACAAAAAATAAAAACCTAAAATACACATTGCTAAAATTTGTTAAAAACTACTTTCGACTCAAAATATCTTTTCAGAAATTTAAAATATTGTCTTTATATTATTTTTATCTCACCGAAAACATTGTTTTTCGACATTTAGTAAATATTGTTGGTAATTTTTAAAAATTTTAGAATAATTCAACTGAAAACATACAAACTTTTTAAGCAACTTAAATCCACAGGCGGGATTGGAAGTTATCAGTGTGGTTCGCATCCGAGCTTCTTTTTTTAGATTTAATTTTTTTGTAAATAAAGCGTTGATTTTATTTTTCTTAAAACTAAACCAGATGTCGAAAAGTTATGGTTTAAAATTATTTTGGAAGTTACATTTAGTTCGTAAAATGATAGAGATATGTCAACTGTTGTCATGTCATTCGCTCATTAAAGTCGATGGCTTAATTGGTTCGTGAGATACTTGGGGTCACATTTTTCTCTTTTTTTTTTTTTAAATTGCAGTTGTTAAAAATCATCTTGATTTGTATATAACAAAATTGATTTTAAGTTAATAAAATAGTGTGTAGTACAATCATGCCAGATGCCTTGGATTCAATCCTGTCTGTGCGACCTTATAGTTTTTTTATAACCTGTACTGCACCTTGCGAGAAATTGATATATCCTTCAAGAGTAATTGTTGTCCCGAAAAATCCTGCCTACAATATTCGGAATATAAACTGTAGGTCTCCTGAAATGTAATCATTTTCTTAGTATTTTAAGCTGATCCCCTTGCCTTAATATATTACAGCCAAGTCCAGTGGAATAAGGTATGCATGTTGGCTTAGAGGGTAAGTTAAAACAAAAGCTTTCTGCTTGACCTGATCATTCAAGTGATGTTTCAGTACAAGGTATTATATACCAATCTGTCATAATACATCGCTTTTTATTCATAGGTCAGAGTTATTGTAACAAAAAGCTGAGGGTTAAGTCACTGAGTGACTGAATTTTGTGTAATTTTTATTTTTCATCAAGAGTTAATCCTTCGAATGGAAATACTTGCCGTTCTTGACAGTTTCATCAGTTAGGATGTGAAAACAAAATAATTCTACAGTGGTAGTTTTAATACGAATCAATTTTAAAACTAAGTATTGACATAACTCTTACCATCCGAAACTTCATGCTTCTTCCCATTTAATATGCTTTGGGCCGTACGGTACTCTTACCGAACACACGTTGACGGATGAGTTTTTGTTTATGGTATGAGATGTAACTGAGTTATTGGCTGAGATACGCTGCATTGACAACGCCCACAAAATCATTCCGCACGGTTCCTTTCCTTGGATAAGCTTATCCCGAGACAGCTCATAACTCAAATAATTTGAAATACTAACTTACAAAAACAAATTGTTAGTGCATTTGAAAAGTTCGTTCAAATAATCAATACATTTCTTTTGATATATTATTTTCCCAGTTTTTCATATTTTTATTTTAAACATCTAAAGCATGGATGTTTAAAAAAACAAAAAAATGGGCAACGGCCTAGTCACTGATAAAGCTTCGGTTCCCATCGATCACCGAAATCAAGCATCAGTGAGCGTGGTTAGTAGAAAGATGGGGGACCGTCTCGAAACCTACCGCGTGCTGTTGTCATGTGTTCTTTCTTTCTGTTGTTCGTTCTATCTCTTCTGTCCTTCTGTCTTGTATTAATGTCTTGTGTTGTTATCACCTTACATAGCTTTAGTTGCTCAAGGTGCTGTGTTCTCTACTCTGCACATTTATGTGCAGAGTAGTGTGAAATGTAATGTAATGTAATGTAAAAAATGATCTTATGTTAATTGAAATGATATTCCTTTTTTTAAAACTGTAGAAATAGTTTGATCGAATTTTGAACATCCTTGTGTTTTATTCTACTAAAACCACCATGTTGTGAAACTCTAATGCCCCTTGTATGCAACAACTACGTAAATACGTTTTTTTGGGTAATTCTTTCAATACTAACTAGGTAATAGAACTTTCCTTAAATTTTAAAACTAAGTGAAACTTCCATCCATAACTTATTAGTTCTTTACTGAGAAAAACAAAGTTAAAGATTGTCTATACACTTGGTTCACGGAAATATGGATATGAAAAGTTGAATTTTGAATTCACTTTTCCCAGAAGTTTCCGTTTAAGGAAATAATTCTTAAAACTGCCAAAATTCGACAGAAAATATATCCAACACTCTACAAAATAGTTTATGGAAAATAACAATTCTAAGAACTTTGGGGAATTTCATAAAATTCTGATTTCGGTGAACGAAGAGGAATAAACTGCTCTTGAGTCGAATAATTCCCATTTCAATAACAATTCAACTCTAAAAAATATTTCGTATGAATCAAAAACTCTTTTTTCAAACCAATATAAACATACTCACTAAAGATATGAGATTGGGATACGCAAAGGTAATTTGTGTTAAATGATATTTAATGGCGACCAATTTGATTCGTGTAAGGTTGAAGTCACCTCTAAAAGCTAATCGATATCAAAACTAAAAATTTGGTAGTCAAATTTTGAAGAAGTCGACGTTGTATCAAAATAAACAAAGGTACCCATGGTTTCAAAAATGTCACAGCATGTTTCTTTTTAACGAAGTGAATTGCAGTTTTCGAAAAAAGAAGACAATTTTAGGCTTTGATTTATATAACTTCTTCAAAATTTTTTGAAACGTTCAAAATAAAAATTATTATTTAGACGAATTGCATTAGCAATTGTTCTACTGAATCGAAAAGCCACAGCAGAAGTCTAATTTCAAAAACAGCACATCATGGTATTAAATGACCTAATCTGGGTTAAGTAACTAGTGAAATCGCAGCGTAAAATCTTTAAAATAACTATCAATGTCTTGTGCCTTCGTTATTGTTCTTCCAAGTATTTTAATAAAGACTGTTAAAACATTAGTCAGTATGTTTTTATTTGAATCTTACGTACTTACTTACTTAAGGTGGCGCTAGAGTCCTGTGTAAACTAGGGCCGTACCCAACAAACTTCTCCATCTAGCTCGGTCCCAAGCTGGATGTCTCCAGTTTCACGCTTTAAGTCAGGTGAGGTTACTTTCCACTTGAGGGCGCCATCTGATCCGCAGTCTTCCTTTACTGCGCTGTCCTGCGAGCGTAGATTCGAAGACTTTCTGGACCGGAGCATTGGTTTCCATGCGCTCTAAGTGACCCAGCCATCTTAGTCGTTGGCTTTTACCCTTCTGGCTAAGTCTACGTCACTGTACAGTCCGTACAGCTAGTCGTTCCATTTTCTTCTCCACTTCTCTTCGATGCATACGGGACCATAGATCACACCCAAGGTGCTTTCATCCGCTTTTGTCATAGTCCTTGCTTCTGCACCGTATAGCAAGACAGGGATGATAAGGGTCTTATATAGCAACACTTTGGTCCCTCGAGTGTTTACAGCGGAGCCTAGGGAGACGAAGTCCTTGACTACCACAAAGTTACGTCTGTCGATGGTGACGTTTGGACCAAGACGTCGGTGTTGTATGTCCTTTCTTGACGGCAGAATGTACTTTGTTTTGCCCGTTTAACCGTTAAACCCATTTTTGCCGCCTCTGCCTGAATACTCACAAAAGCCCCATTGACATCACGCTGAGTTCTTCCGATTATATCAATGTAATATGCTAGTAATTGGACAGACTTTTGAAAGATAGTGCCTCTAGTGTTGAAGTGTGAGCTCTGCACTATTCTTTCAAGCACGATGTTAAAAAAATCACATGACAGCGCATCACTTTGTCTTAAACCTTTTTTGACATCAAAAGATTCTGTTAAGTTGTTTCCAACTTTTATGGAGCAGCGTGAATTCTCCATGGTCATCCTGCACAAACGGACGAGTTTGGCAATGATTCCAAAACTAGACATGGCGCTTTACAGCTAATCCCTGTAGATGCTGTCATATGCGGCCTTGAAATCGATAAAAAAATGGTGGGTGACGATCTGGTGTTCTTGGGTTTTTTCTAGGATCTGCCGTAATGTGAATATTTGATACATTGTGGACTTTCCCGGTCTAAGACCACACTGGTAAGGAGCTATCAGGATGTTGACGATGGGCTTAAGACGTTCACATATTACGGCAGAGAAGATTTTATAGGCGACGTTAAGTAGACTTATTCCTCTATAGTTGGTGCAGTTTAGAGGGTCTCCTTTTTTCAGGATCGGGCAAACAATACTGAGGTTCCATTCATCGGGCATGTTTTCTTCCGACCATATCTTACAGATAAGTTGGTGCATGCTCCTAACCAACTTATCTCCAGCTGCTTTAAAGAGCTCGGCATTCAAGCCATCTGCTCCAGCGGCTTTATTAGACTTCAACTTAGATATGGCAATCTTTACTTCGTCTAAATTGGGAGGACAGCATTGTTGGCTTTCGTCGTCTATGTTGAATGGATCATCCTGCCTGACAGCGGAATCCAGTTCGTCGTCGCCGTTATACAGTCCGCAGAAGTGGTCCTTCCATATCCTCAGCATTGACTGTGGTTTCACTATGATGTTTCCACTTTTGTCTTTGCGGCCTTCGGTTCTAGATTTATGGACCTGTGAATTTCGTTTCACCTGTTCATAGAACCTTTAAACTTCATTCCTGCTTTTAAACCACTCAACATCTTCGACCGCACGCTTCTCATGCCCTCTATTTTTCCTTCTGAGAAGTCGGCATTCCTCTCGCCTCTTCTGCTCATAGAGCTCATGAGCAGCTCTCTCATTCTTTCGAATAAAGCTAAGCTGTTAACATACAACGTTAAGTTGGAGTAACTTGTGTTTTCTTTCAATGATCAATTTGTTCCACATGTAGACAAGCTGCACATTCTTTTAGTCAACTGGCTCCATTTTTGTCCGAAATATTTTCCTCGTCGAAACAAAAAAGAGACAAAAGGTAGACAGGCTTAAGGTCTTCTGACCGTGGCCTGGTTCTGTTGTTGATAACCACTTTTACAATCGTGAGGATGAAAGAATGATTGCGACGTTTTAAGTTATTAAGTGCTGATTCCATTAATGGTATCATTCATCTCTGTACGAATTTCAGTCGGCCAAATACATAAAAATCCTTTCCCGATTTTATTGTTTTTTGCAAAACTTATATTTTTTAATCTAATATTGTTTATTTTGGTTTTGATTTTGTTCAACTAAAAATTAACTTCAGATTCGTCTCAACATAAGCGCGAGTCATAGATCTCAATAATACCAGAAATGGCAATGGTGCAGGGCATGCATTCAACATTGTGTCTTCGGATTTGGTAAAAGCACCATTTTAAAAAATATCTGAAACTGTATCTTTATGTCATTCCCCGAATTCTGCTATAAGGGTGATTCACTTTACAAACTGCTGTATCGACAACTTAACATTTGCATATCAGTTGACTACATTATATTTTTTTTCAGAATGTTTAAGTTTAGTTTTTATTCTGTCGGTTATAAAAACACATATTGACCTTTAATTTATTCTAAAATAACTTTCCTTTCTTTAAAATATCAAGAAATATGTACACAACATTTTTTTCCTTTAACTTAACACTAACTCACTTTATTTTAATATCAGTTTCATTTTTATATCATATAAACACATTAATATTTATAGTTCAAGCCCTTAACACTTATTCCCCATCACCTTTGGACACTAAAAGTAATCTTGATGGTATTTTGTTTCATTCAATTAAAATAATATGCACGACTGAATTGCTTGAACTTAGTCTTTTTAGTGGAAATCTGTTGTTCGGTTCGAAGTTTGATGTACCTACAAAAGAATGGAAAGTGTCACTCTATAACTTTAACTTGGTTGTTTCTTGGAATTTATGAAGTTTTTTTGTTTGTGTTTAGTTTATGACTTATTTATCAATGGGACGTAAAAAGTACTTTTATCACAAAAGTTCAAAGCTCGTAAAATTTTAATAAGTTTCATTGGAAATATTTGTTGGTCCGTAACAGCTTTGTTTTTTATCCACAATAAATAAAAGTGCGATAATTGACTCGTATACTTGACTGATGTGCCCCATAAATTCAAAGAAGGGAGAAGCTAAGCGAGGAATTGATTTTGAAGAAGCCCTCAATTCAATGTGAAAAAACTTACAGATTCAATGTTAAGAGAGGAGGTGACCCGAAATTTAACTTGAATTTGTGCCATGCATGTAGTTAAGAGTGTTTTCAGTCCTTAAAATGAAGTATATTTGACAGCTGTCAGTTTGAAGTAAGTCAAAATGAGACTTCAGAGAACAGCTTAAATGCAGAATTTTAGTTAAAATCCTCACTTCAAGAACGCTTTTGATGGATTCTTTTTAAACTTAAGTTAATTCAACATTCCAACTTTGCAACACTGTGTCTGAAAAATTGACTGCAAGTAATCATCGAAACGACCATGGACGAAAAAGCGTACAGTGCAGCGGCAACACACAGTTCAATTTTTTTGAATTATATTTAGTTAGTTTTGTGAAAGGACGAAATTGGCATTTCCTTCGTCTATATCTATCCAACTAACCAACCAACGAAGGGAGCTCCAGTTTATACGTTCTTCGTTCGTTGGGTTTGTTGGTCGTGTCATTGTCCATGTGCCTGAAACTAAGGTTAACCTGACTAAGATAATAATTCACTTCAACTTGCAAAGTAAACAATTTTATATAAATATACATATATATATCTTTTTTATCTTAATGGTGCTGCAAAGAGGACAAGTATTTGGTTCAAAGTGGAAATTGTCAACCTTGGAGAAGGCAAATTAAATTGTAATAGAAATGGTTAAGGATGGAGCATTTGAAAATTGAAAAATAAAATAAAGGAAAAAGCATTAAAGGTCGGTATGTATAGATGTATCTATATAAAATTGACGCACTGTTAAATCGAATGTTTAAAGGGATTTTGCAATAAAAATTGCTGAAGGTTAATTGTATAAGTACCTAGAGAGGTATTTCATTTTAAAAATTTGTATTTACTTAATTTAAATGTCAGAAGTTTCCTTGGAAAATATTTATTTTTATTTTTTAAAAAGGTTAGATAAATTGAAGACTGTTAGGAATGTAGATGTTTAGAGTAATATTGAAAATTACTAGGGTAACAAAGTGCCAACAGTTTAAAGGCACACAACTACGCAAATAGAAAACTAACTTTTGCGGTCATCTATTAATTCAAAACTAAAACTTGTACCTTAACTTTTAAACAACATAAATCCAAAAAGAATTAATTAAATTTTATTATCAACTTATTTAAAACTTTAAGAAATAAAAAATAAATTATCTTTTATTTTTTGACTATGGTGGTATGTATTTGAAGTGTAGACTATATGGCAGCCTTATATTATTTTAGTTCTGTAATGGAGTCTACCTTTTAAGAATACGATTGAATTAATAAAAACTAACTTTTATGGAAAAAATTTATGTTGAACTTGTTCCTCTGGTTTGTTGCCATTCACATAAATCTTAAGAACGAGAACTCCAACGTTGGAAAAGGAAAACTGTTTTTTTTTTTTTTTTAATTAATAACGTGCATCGAAATATAAGAGGAAAATTTAAAAATAACTTTAATTTGTACAATTTAATGTAAATCAATCTTTTCATCGTTTTTATGGGAGGAATGCAGCTGTCTATTTCTCTAGAGCATAAACTATTAAAATAACGGTAAAAATGCTGAGACAAGAAACTTTACGACGATGTTCAAGCGACGTAAATGATCATTTGATGGTACTATCACTAATAAATCTAGATGATCTACGTTCAATATTGTCCAAGAATTTTAAGTAAGTTGCAGGAGCACCAGCCCAAGTATGGAAGTTATAGTTAAGCTTTGGAAGTTATAAGTCTTGTAGATAACAGCCAGATCAGAGGGATAGAAAAACTACTTGCATCGCCTTCGAAAGCCCAAACATCTTGTTGCACTTTCGGCAACATCGTTGGGCAATTTCGTTCCCCAAGAAGTGGTTGGTGACACAAATACAGAGAATATTGAAATGTTCGGTCCAATTTGTGCAATCGCCAACCATTTTAAATGGAATTGGGGGTATATCTCGCTTTAAGAAAGAGTCCTACACTCTTAAAACAGATAGAACAGAGCCCTGGGGTACACCAGCATTTATTTTGTGGTTTGAAGACTTGAACCCATCCAATACTACCTAAATTGAACGATCTAATAAGAAATTACTGATGCAATGAAGGAATGATTCATAAAAACCCAAAGAACTCATTTTCGATAGGACAGACTGTTGCCAAACCCTTTCAAATGCCTTTGAAATATAATAATCTTATTTTTTTTAAAGCGATGTAAAGATTTTTTCCACTTTTCAGTGAGATGAACGATGAGATTACCAGTAGACCTAAAGCCGAATTCTTGGTCATTAAGTTTTTTTCGTTTTTCGAGATATTTTTTGAGCTGATAATTAATCAGCATTTCCAGGATCTTGGGACGAAATGACGTAAGTGTAGTTTGTCATTAATTGGTAGGGTAAGGAGGATTCGCCTTTTTTGGGGATGGACTGGGCAAATGCTGTTTTTTATCTGCTAGGAACGTGTCGTTAGGAATAAGACAGATGAAAAAGCTTTCAAAGTGGTTTTTCCAGCGTTGGAGAACACCTTTTCAGAATAAAAACGAGGATGCTATCCGGGCCAAAGATTTCTCACAGTACGAGTGTGAAAAAATATTAGTCCCATAGAATCTCTAGTAGATTCATAACACTCACTGGCAGCGTTGAATGCGGCGAACTGCTTTTCGAAGTTATTAGCTTTCTCTAAAGAGCTACTCGTAACATATGGAGTGGCATTGACAACGAAAGTAGGAACCGAGGTAGAGCAAGTAGTCCTAATGTTTTTTACGAATGACCACAAATTTGTACCGCCTTTCGGATATTGCAGTATTTTTTGCCGTAATTTTTGGTCATGCAAGAATGTTGACGTTCAAATAGAGGCGTTGCAGCTATTCCTAACTTACTCGAAATTTGTACGGATTTCTACAGTTGGGTTGGCCTTAAAATAGCGGAAACATAATTCTTGGAATCTATTAATCTCTTTACAGCTACGAATCATGTGTTTTAATTTGGGGTGATATTTTTAACTCTGTTTGGAATAAAAATTCTTATTCCCAACTTGTGATTTAATCAGCACTGTTTTCGACGTCATTACCGAGGAAGCATAGTGGCCAGTTAAAAATCCTGAAATTAGTTATTATTGAGACCTCCTCAATTGGCTTTCTCTTAAGGGTTCTTTCTCTAACTGGAAAGTTTTGAAACGAGACATTTTCTGAGAGAACACAATGAATGGTCAGATGTGCTAGATCAAGGGTCAGAGGTAAGAAACAAGTCAAGCGTGTTCTCTCCTCGACTTTCAACGTCTCATATTCATGTAGACTAGTTGACTAGCTGTGTTGGGAGGTTCAACTCATGGAAGATCTCCCCACACACTTCTTCGTGTGGTGTTGACCCGATTGTTGAAGCCATTATGAATTGTGTACCTTGAAATAGTCCGTAACAATGATTTTTATGAGAGAATAGGATGAAACAATTCTTTGTACGGAATCAGACAAAGCATCAAATTTTCGGGAAGTTGATACTTCAAAAATTAAATTTGATATGTAATGTTTTATATTCATAATATGTGTGTTGGTTGATACCAATGAATACAAATAGAGTAAATTGTGCCAATAAAAGAACAAAGAGACGTGATTGGACTCAAAATGAAGAAAATTTAGTTACCTTGAAATCGTAGTTAGTTAAAAACTGCAATACTTTACAAGAAAAAAGAACTATAATAGCATTTTTGTGAATTGTTTGCAAATGTTGGGTTCAAAGTTACTTAAGATCGTAAACGTGAATTATTTATAAGAAAATTGGATTTACCGGATTTAAAATGCCCTGAAACGATTCCATTTGACTAAAAGAGAGCAAAGTAGAACTAACAGTTTTCAATTACCTCAAAAACTAAAATATGTTTTTAGATTTCGATTATTTGTGTTTAACATCGAAAAGTTTTGAAAACAATAAATTTTCTCAGCTTAACGAGAACAACATTTCAGTAATTAAAAAACAAAGAACTTACTTTTTATTAAAATATAAAAAGATACTAAAAATAATAACAAAAGCAAACAAAAACAAACCACACAGAACGATAAAAAGTCATCCTATTGACTATTTTGAGAGTCAATATGACAATTTGGTAGTCAATTTTCAGTCGATAACCGCGATAGTCAATAGAACAATTTTCGATTGTCAATTTTGGGATCTGAAATTTTTGTACAATTTGGTAGTCAATATGACAACTGCAGTAGTCAATATGACAACTTTGGTTGAAAGAAATTGAAACTATGGTTGTCGTATTGACTAATGCTGTGGTCAATATGACAATTGCGGTAGTCAATATGACAACTGCGATAGTCAATATGACAACTGCGGTAGTCAATACGACAACTGGGGTATTCAATGCGACAACTATGCTAGGCAATATGACAACTATGATAGTCAATATGACAACCACGGTAGTCAATATGACAACCACGGTAGTCAATATGACAACTGCGGTAGTCAATAGGACTATCATCAAATTTTTAAAAAACTAGCATAAGTGATGTTCAAATGGTAGACATGTGCATTCAAGAGGACACAAGCGTCCACAGGTTTTTCTCAAAACCCACCTCTGTCTATCAACTCCTACTCTCACCTCCCCGCGGTGAACATCGGGTGCCTAGTACCTCAACTGGAGATTAGGTTCCAACCCCAGTGGAAAGTTGTTGGGGGCAGCAAACGAGAGAGGGGGGGAGAGGTGTTTCCACTAAGGCACCTCTCCTTATCCAGGCGGCAGCGGATGAATTCTCGAGATAGAATCAACGGTGGCGTCTACAGTTCCAGTAAGGTCGAACTACTTAGTGAACACCTTATAGGGCTTCTTCGACATATTCGGAGCCCAGGCCTATAAGGAGCGGTTCATCCGGCTCCCCTTCCTTGGAGTTATACTAAGGATCTGGCCCTCCAGGTTGGGGGTTGTGCCGTCGGGGTGACTTCCTGGCCACGTAAAAACATCATAGTTTCGAAGCAACAACAAGCCTCGGATACGGACGGATTCACTGTTGACAACCCACGCAAACGAAATAAGGACAACGAACTTCGGATATGTACGTGGAATGTTAGGTCCCTTAACAGACCACGTGCAGCCGAACAATTAGCGGAAGCCCTAAACTGCTGCAAGGCAGATATTACAGCCATCCAAGAAGTGCGATGGGATGGACCGGGCAAACGCAAACTAAAATACTGCGATAGATAATACGGCGACTGCTACCGAGAACAAAGACAGCGTCTATTTGGGTGTGGATTTGTTGTTGGAACTAGGCTCAGGCAAAAAGTCTTGAGTTTCAACAGTGTGAGCGAGCCCATCACGACAATCCGCATCAAGGCTAAATTCGCCAACATAAGCCTAATATGCGCGCATGCCCCAACAGAGGAGAAAGATGAAGACACCAAAGATATGTTCTTCGAGCTCTTGGACAAGACATATGAGCAGTGCCCTGGCTATGACATTAAAATTGTCTTAGGAGATTTTAATGCCAAGCTAGGAAGAGAAGACATCTTTGGTGGCATAATCGGGAGATACAGCCTGCACGACACCACCTCCGACAACGGATTCAGGCTGGTCGATTTCGCTGCGGGGCGAGACGTTCTGGTAGCTAGTACGCAGTTCACGCATCTTAATATCCACAAGGGGACATGGAAATCTCCTGATCAATCAACCGTCAACCAGATTGACCACATTGCGATCGACGCACGACACTTCTCCAGTATCCAGGATATCCGAACATTCCGAGAGGCCAACATTGACTCGGACCACTACCTCGTTGTAGCCAAGGTACGGCTACGGATATCCCGATCCAAGCCAAAACAAGGAGGTACTGTGAGAAGATTCGACGTTAGACGGCTACAATCGCAAGAGACTGCTATGTCCTTTTCCGATCGAGTCTCTAGTAACCTCCTAAGGAGTCCTATGCTTCCTGCATTAAGCATTGAAAACCAGTGGCAACATTGCCTTGCAGCCATCAGAGATGCCGCCTCTGGAGTGCTAGGTTTCACACGGCCACCACAGCGAAACCCCTGGTTTGACGACGAATGCCGGCAAGCGCACGCAGCGAAACAAGAGGCATACAAAACGGCGCTGCACAAAAGGACTAGAGCTGCTCGCGAGCTCTACGAGCAGAAGAGGAGAGAGGAACACCGGCTTCTTAGACGGAAAAAAAGAGAGCATGAGAAGCGCGCGATCGAGGAGATAGAGGGATGTCACAACAGGAATGAGGTTCGTAAATTTTACCAAAAGGTAAAAAAAACCTCCCAAGGGTACCAGCCACGAACCGAAGCCTGTAAAGACGATCAAGGGAACATCGTAGTAGAACCACATTCGATGCTGAGAATATGGAAAGATCACTTCTCCAAATTATATAACGGCGATGACGAACCGAACTCCGCTGTAAGGGAGATAGAACCACTCAACCTCGGCGACGCAGATCAACAATTCCGCCTACCCGACCTTGACGAAGTGAAGATAGCTATATCTAAACTTAAGTCAAACAAAGCTGCTGGAGCTGACGGCATCACCGCCGAACTATTCAAAGCAGCAGGCGATGACTTGGTAGGGAGCATGCACCAACTCATCTGAAAAATATGGTCGGAAGAAAGCATGCCCGATGAGTGGAATCTCAGCATAGTGTGCCCGATACATAAGAAAGGAGACCCTCTAAACTGCGCCAACTACAGAGGCATCAGTCTCCTTAACATTGCGTATAAGATCCTCTCTGCCGTATTATGTGAACGTCTGAAGCCATTCGTCAACAACCTGATTGGTCCTTATCAGTGTGGCTTCAGACCAGGAAAGTCCACTATCGACCAAATATTCACACTACGGCAGATCTTGGAAAAAACCCAGGAGCTTCAAATCGATACCCACCATCTCTTTATCGATTTTAAAGCCGCGTATGACAGCATCTATAGGGAAGAGCTCTACCGAGCAATGTCTAGTTTTGGCATCCCTGTCAAACTTATCCGTTTGTGCAGAATGACGATGGAGAATGCACGCTGCTCTATCAAGGTCGGAAAAGATCTTACCGATGCATTTGATGTCAAAAAAGGTTTTAGACAAGGCGATGCACTGTCATGCGACTTCTCAACATCGTTCTGGAAAGAATTGTGCAAAACTCAACCGTCAACACTAGAGGCACAATCTTCCAAAGATCCATCCAATTACTCGGATACGCAGATGATATTGACATAATTGGAAGATCAAAGCGTGATGTCAGTGGAGCGTTTTTGAGCATTGCGACGGAAGCGAAGAAGATGGGTTTAGTGGTCAATGAGGGCAAGACCAAGTATATGCTGTCATCAAAAAAGGACACTGAACGACGACGTCTTGGACAAAACGTCACCATGGACAGCTATAACTTTGAGGTAGTTAAGGACTTTGTCTACCTAGGCACCGCTATTAATGCAGACAACGACACCAGCGCTGAAATCAAACGAAGAATAACTCTTGCAAATCGCTGCTTCTTTGGACTTAGAAGGCAATTGAAAAGTAAAGTCCTCTCTCGAGCATGTAAAATCACCATCTATAAGACACTCATCATCCCGGTTCTCATTTATGGCGCTGAGGCCTGGACCCTGTCAAAGAAAGATGAGAGCGTCTTAGGATGCTTCGAGAGAAAAATTCTTCGGGCGATTTTTGGTCCCGTACGCATAGATGGAGAATGGAGAAGAAGATATAACGACGAGCTGTACGGGCTGTACAGCGACACTGACCTAGTGAGCAGAATCAAAGTCCAACGGCTTAGATGGCTAGGTCATGTAGAGCGAATGGACATCAACGCTTCAGCCCGGAAGGTCTTCGAATCCAATCCCGAGGGACGGTGCAGTAGAGGAAGACCGCGACTCAGGTGGCGCACCCAGGTGGGAGAGGACCTCAACCAACTTGGCGTGCGAAACTGGAGACAGCTAGCTAGGGACCGAGCTGGCTGGAGACGCTTGTTGGTTGAGGCCCAGGTCCGCCCCGGACTGTAGCGCCACCTTAAGTAAGTAAGTAAGCATAAGTTATTACATTTTACTTTTCTTACATAAATCTAAAATAAATACTGAACTATTTGTGCTAAAACTGGTTTCTTTTATATCAAGTTTTTGAAATAAATCAAAATAATGTTGCAAACGAAAATATATAGATTAATCAGATAGTTAAAATCAAAGTTCTGATTCGACATTAGGACTAAAAATTGAATCTAAAGCGTATTTTTCAGACCTATTACACTATTAAATTCGAGGTTTGCTCAAATCTTTATTTAAGCGTAAAAGCACATTTGGATGTCAAAATCGAAAAATGAAGGAAAACAAGTCGTTGATCTCTGTATTGAGTTCGGCTATGTATATTGGACGGAAGCACAGAAGCTCGGTAGTTGATTAAAGTCTGATTGGAGGAGAGTGTTGCTCTTTTGTAAAAAAACATTTTTATTATTGATTTAACATATTCGAACCAGTTTCCAATATTCCTGAGTATTGCAAATAATTCTAAAAATTCCCAGCTCGAATGTGCTACTCATAATCTGGCGGATAATATCATGCTTAGATGGAAAGCATCGGCAACACGCAACTACCATAATGCTATGGATAAAATGCTTTACATTAAACCAGGATTTCTTTTAATTTTGTTGAAATCTGCGAGTTTGAACGAATTATATGGAAAGCTGCGAAGTTTATGAAAAATACGAACAAGTTGAGTAAAAAATGAGTTGCATGTCTTTTATGTGAAAAATTTAAGAAAAGATCACTGGCTCTTTTTAGTCTCCTTAAAAGATATGAAATTCCAAGTATAAGATTAGATTACTTGAAGATTAACAAACTTTATAAAAGTACATGTAAAGAAAAAAAATAAGTATGATTCAGCCAAGTTTTGGTACATAACGAGGAAATGAAATGGAAATTTAAAAGTAAAAGCAGCAGCAGTGTCATTGCAGATGTTAAGTTATCATTTCACTTCACTTTTAATCCTTCAAAACAAATATCTTGGAGTTATGCATGACCATCAACTAGGATTGAGAAACTCAATTAGAGTATAAGTGAGTTTTGTTCTACAAAGTCTTAAAGATGGCAAGGCTGCCAGACCAAATGCTGTACCACCTGAGTTCTTTAAAAATAGCACAATTTTGTTTGAGATCAAATTAACAGAAGCGCTTAACATATCGCTCATATTTTTAACGTTCCCCGATCCCTTCTTTAAAGCCCTAATAATGGCAATCCACATGAAGGGTGATGTTGAAGACCCTAAAAATTATGGAGTGTCAACTGATTTTCCGTTATTGTTTATTGCAATCCTAAAGCTGAATGCTGACTTAATTGAGAGTGCTAAATATATAGGAGCATAGGCTACCGGGAAAGGTAATGGAGTATGCGATTCAAACAAATAAGTTGGCTGTAAGAGATTGGAACTTGTTAGCCGCGGACTGTGGCTTGACCCTGAATTGGAGAATGAATGCGGTTCAATTGAGGAAGATGCTTTACCAAGTAATATACGTCACTGATGAGATTGAAAGATATGCACATATTGAAAAAGCTTGCTTATCCAACGAAAAGGCAATATTGTTCCTAATCTCTACGACAAAAACTATTTCACCAGCGAACATATCAATATCATTGGAACCATATTTATGATAAGAGGAGAACTGATCAGACTTAACTTAAGGCCCCATCGTAAGAGGTAAGCGATTGTTGCACACTCTGTAATCAGCATGAGAGAGAGGATGTATTAAACTTCGTAGGCGTTTGCCCAATGCTGACGGAGATAAGGCTTGTTCATTTCGAAAAAAAGCTTTTTCTATCTATCTGTATTTAGAGTTTAATAAAGGCTCATAACTAATAAGAATTTCCAGAAACTAATTAAGATTTTTAAAAATGATCTAAACTTTATCTAGAAGGCAAAGATTTGTACTTAAAAGAAGAATCATAAAACTTATTGCTATAAAAACCGGTTCTAGTTTTAGCATTTTTAAAGGAGCATATTTTAAAAACTTGACGTGATAAAATAAATTAAAATTTGATATACGAATTGGAAAAAAGGATTCGGTTAAAACTACACTTAAAAATTTAATATCCACTTGAAACTAGCTTTATTGCAAAATTTATAATTGTCAATGCAAATTATACAATCTTACCGTTTGCGCAAAATACTTAAAATTCCAAAAAGAATAATGCTTACCTGAAACGAAAAAATTGAATAAAAATAATTAGTACATAATTAATAATAAATAATTTTGTATTTTAAAAGTTTCCAAAGTTTAAGGTATAAGTTCTTTTATGATATTTATCATCAGAGATTTTAAGTTTCAAAAGATTGTCAATATTTAAATGTTATAAAAATCAAAAAAAAACATAATTGCTCCATTACAAAATTTTCCATCTATTATCATCAATTTGACCTATAAAATTTCTGTTATCCAACAAAATAAAAATACCAAACATATGATAAATATTTTTGTGGCGAATTTCTGTTCTCGTTTTTATTTTATTTTTGTTATTGATCTAAAATTAAACCTCTTAACAAAGCCACATTTTAAGCATTGTAAATATTTCCAACAAAGTTCATACACATTCCCTCTTTGCTCTCTATATCAAACTTTTGAAAGAATTTATAAAATACCCTTCTCGTACATCCTAAATTTTTACACAAAATATATATGTATGTTCGTAAAAAAAATAATAATTAACAAAACGAACCTCAAATTCATTTAACAACCACATACCCTACATTCAGTATATAATATATGTGTTGTATCTGTACAAGGATTTGGGTATAAAGTTCCATTAAAGCCGCAAGTACACCCCAAAAAAAATAAACCCTCACAGGTTATCATCCACAGGAACGTTCCATACGACGACGACGACGATACTAACTGTATACGACAACCAAAGACAAAAACAGCACATAACACTAAAATCGTCCAATTAATGGTCAAAATGGTCGAAAATGTTCCAAAGTATTCCCTTCCAAGTTCCAAGCCTTAACCCAATTCAACTCTTCGTCTTTTCCATCATCAAACACCAACCGCCTACTTTTTGCCAAAAACCCCTTACAAACCCCTAAAAGCAACAACAACGAAAAAACAATTTTATTTGCTTAACAGTTGTTGTGTGTCAAGAGAGTTAATACGACGACTACGCAAGGACTACAAGGACGACGACGATGACGATGACGATGACAGGACGAAACATAAAACTGACGAAATAAGATTTTGAAGGTCGTACGTATACAAATATAAGAAAGCAAATGTCAGCAGATTAATATAATTAAAAGTTTCAGTTTGATAAGCTTCTTGTGTTTGGTCAAATACATATATTTTTATATACGTGTATGTGTGTATTTGTATGCTTATATGGAAGGAGTTTGGGTTAAGGTGCATAAAAGCCATGGAAGCATGATGAAGCACTTTTGCGGGTTATGGTGGACTTGATTAAGTTCGGCCACCGATACGGGTATGATGCTCCGCATGCTCTATGTTTATAGAACTTATTTATTTCAGAGTCTTAGTTGGTGATTTTTTGCTCTTCGGTTCGTCCTATTTCTTTCATAATTAATTAACCTTTTTGAACTGGACCAAGAACTTTAGTGACCCGACTTCAGGTATAGGGGAGCTATATAAGGTATTATTATATCTATCTCTTACTCTTGGTATTTTTAAGAAAATGAGGTCAAGTAAACATTAGCAAGCTCTTGCTTGGTCAAATTGAAACTTTATCGTTTTACCAATAACCTTGACTTGACAGTCTTCGCAATACTGGAAAAGGACGATGTTCATCATATTTTGTGTGATTTTGGGGGCAAAACCAGATGAATTCTAAGAACTTCGAGTCGTATGGACTTGATAAGAGAGAAGCAAGTTCACAAAGTCCATCATTTCATTTTGATGATTGTTTTCTAAAATTAACTGAAGGTAAAATCAGCTTGTTATAATTTCTTATAACGTTTGGACAGTTGGTAATGCATGTCCTTACCTTGAGTAAACAACACGGGTCACAGCCATAACAGCTGATAAATGTAAGATTTTTTTATTTGTTGGTAATTTGATCCCCCATGATAATGTTTCGAATAGGATTACATTCCAAGATTTAAAAGAAACCAAATTTACTCCGAGGTTTATATCTTGTCTGTTGCTTTCGGGGCTGGCAAGTTAAAGCTCTTAAGAATTGAATTATAGTCCAGTCAAAATAAATATTTCACTTCGGAATAATTCACATAACAAGGAAATTTGGTACTGACACTGAAAAAATTGTTATTATCAAGTGACAAAAAGTCCACAAAAACTCCCATGTGAGGATAAAAGATATTAAGATTTTTTGTCGATAATGCTATTTTTTATGCAGTTTCATTTGAAGGCTAATAATTTCATGATTATGAGATATTTTTAATAACTTTTTTCTTCAAGTAAAGGCTTAGAAGTAACAGTGGTTTTAAAAAATGTCGAACATTGTTTGAACATTGACACTACATGTGAAACACTACATCATTTACACCACCCGCAAAATTGTTCCAAGCATCGATTCTTTTGAGGTTATTTTCGACCACTTTTTGCACATATTGGGCGGTTTCTCAGACATTACTTGACGAATGTTGGTTTTTAAGTACTCAAGAGTTAAAAGTTTGTCTGCATAAACACGGACTTTCGAGATCATGGGGGCCAATTGATATCGCCACGACGCGAGATTACGTAAAGAGATTACGCGGCCAGGAAATGTCTCTTGGAATAAAGCCATATTTGCTCAACTTTTGTGGCATGTGGCACCGTCTTGTTGAAACAACATGAATCCATCATCGTTTACGAAAAAGTAAGGTCCAATCACACTTCCTAACCAAACAATGACTGTTTGTGGACGTTATGGCCTGTCGTCAGTTACTTGAGGATTCTCATGACCCCAAATACGAACATTTTGTTTATTAACATAACCACCGAGTTGTGCTTCGTCAGTGAAGAAAATGTTGTTCAAAAATCGCCACTTGTTGGTCAAGCACCCGATCGACGTATCTACGGCGTAGTGAATGGTCAATTGGCTTCAGTTGTTATGTGAGCTTCACTTTATATGGATGCAGATGGAGATGCAGTTCTAAAATATATTTAATTTCAGATTTAAAATTGAAACAAATTGGTTTAACAACTTAGTTTGACAAATGTTGATTTTGAGCCCTTTACTTTTCAAAATGGATAACTTATAAAATATATTAATTTTTAAGTTCCCATAGGAAGTTATTGTAATGGGTCCGATTTGTCAAATTGAAAATTTTGACATTTCTCCACGTTTCAAGGTCCCTAGAGTCGAAATAAAAGATTTTTAGAAAGATGTCTGTGCGTGCGTGTGTACGTACGTTTGTACGTCCGTACGTCCGTACATTCGCGACGTTTTTTTCGTCGTCCATAGCTCAAGAACCAGAAGAGATATCGACTTCAAATAAATTTTGTTAAACAGATAATAAGACAGAAAGATGCAGAAAGGGCTCTCAAGAAAATTGCGTGGGTGGTTTTTTTACCATAGCAGTTTGAAAAAAAGGTGAAAATTTTGGTTAACCTTAAATATCTTACGAACCAAAAACGATAGAGACTTGAATTGAATTGTATAAAATATATTGTAACGTGGTACCAAACAGGTATATTTTTTGAAAAAAATCAATATAACGGTTTTTTTATAAATCAATAAAACTGAAAAAAAAATTTGTCACCTCCAACATTTTACGACTGAAATATGATTTCATCTCCAAAACAATTTTGTGCAACGAAGGATAATGTTTTTGACATCTGATAA
Source organism: Eupeodes corollae (assembly GCF_945859685.1). NCBI lineage: Eukaryota > Metazoa > Arthropoda > Insecta > Diptera > Syrphidae > Eupeodes > Eupeodes corollae. Next base: position 84,770,883 of record NC_079147.1, read on the forward strand.
AATTTTGAGAAAAATCTAATTGACAGTTTTTTTTACAAAAAATAAAAACCTAAAAAAAAATGTATAAAAGTTGGTAAAAATTGATTTTCGACTCAAATATCTCTTTAAAAATTTTCAAACTAATTTTATCTTATAAGAAATATTGTTTTCAACAGTTGGTAAAATTTTTAAAAAATTCGAATTGACAGTTTTTTTACAAAAAATAAAACTCTAAAAAAAACAATACCTACTAAAACTTGGTAAAAAGTTACTTTTGGCTCAAATAGCTTTTCAAAAATTAAAAATATTGGCTTCAAACTTATTTTATTTCAGAGAAAATATTGTTTTTAATATTCAGTAATTTTTATATAAAAATCCAACAGTCCGTTTTTTTCATAAAAAATAAAATCTACAAAAATAGTGCGCAAATTTGGTAAAAATACATATAGACAAACTTTTAAGGAAGACAAATCGACAGATGGGATGGGAAGTTATCAGTGTGGGTCGCATCCCAGCCTCTTTTTTTTTATAATAAACGGGCACTCGAGGGGTTATTAATACCCTTAACATGTTTAAAGTTTGAACACTCGAACTCTTCAGGAAAATAGGGAAGGATTAAAGAAAAGATACCGATGCACATTGGTCTTAAAGTTTTGAATATCAAAATGATAGGAAAAAGCAGAGCTGGTTAATGCATTCCACATTCTCGAAGTGCGGTTAAAAAAAGAATATCTATACTTGATAGCACGTCCGAATTTGAGCTCAAGGGTAAACTGATGTTCATTCCTAGAAGTACGAGTATTACGGCTGAATTGTTTGAGGGGGAGAATGCAACTGGCTAATTCTCCAAGCACTCTTTATAAAAATATAGGTAGAACAACAAAAGGCATGAAACATTGCGGCGGTGTTCAAGTGACGAAATTGTTTCGGTTATAGTTCCATCGCCTATGATTTTTAAAACTCTTTTTTGAATCCCGTCCAAAATAATTAAACTTGTTTTAGGGGCACCTGCCCAAATATGTGCGTTATATTCATGTTTTGGACGGAGAAGGCTCTGTAAATTACAGACAGAAACATTTTTTGCACCGTAGCGTTCCAGAAATCCTAAGCACCTAGCAGCATTTTTGGCAATATCGAATTTGTGATCATTCCATAAAAGGTGATCTTTGATATTCATACCGAGTACTGAAAGTTGATTAGTTTCCTGGATGCAAGTGCCACTAATGAATAGCGGAATTGTGGGTATGTTACGCTTAAACGACAGGAGCCAGTATTGAGTTTTAGAAACATTTAATTCTACACGGTTTTTGATTAACCATTGTACAATGCTGTCGAGATCAGAATTTAATGAGCTTATCATACGCTGCCATTGAAGTTCCACATCTGAAGGACAAAGATAAGAATCTAAAAACAAATATGAAAAGCTGAGGGTACTGTCATCCGCGAATCAATTTAGTGGGTAAGAAGTTTTAGACCAAATATCATTTATAAAAATAAGGAAGAGCATCGGAGACAAAACGGAGCCTGGGGCACACCAGTGTTTATTTTGTGAAAATCAGTTTTAAACCCTTCCAACACTACCTAAATTGAACGGTCCGAAAGGTAATTTCTAACCCATCGAAGAAGGGTTTGAAATATCAAGTGCAATAATCTTACTTTCTCCAAAACGATGTAAAAATTTGTTACACTGTTCGGTGAGATAAACCATGAGATCACCAGTGGACCTATTGCTACGAAAGCCATACTGCCGGTCATTAAGAAGCTTTCGTTCTTCAAGATATTTCTTATGCGGACGATTAATCAGCGTTTCCATGACCTTGGAAAGAAGGGACGTGAGTGCTATTAGACGATAGTTAGAGGGGGAGGATGATTCGCCTTTTTAGGACAGGCTTTATAAATGCTGTTTTCCACCTGCTCAGAAAGAGACCTGAAGAGTAGGAAAGATGAAAAAGGTTACGTAGTGGTTTTGCCAACGTTGAATAACACCTCTTCACAACAATTGGGTCAAGGCCTTTCAGTACTCTTGCACTTGCACGAGTACGAAAGAAGATTCGTCCCATAGAATCATTTACTCTCTCAAGAACAGGAGGACTCATGACACTTTCCGGAAACGTCGAATTAACAGCAAACTGAGCTGTAAGCAAATTGGTTTTATCGATCGAGCTCACATAGGGAGTGGAGTTTATTTTGGACAAGCGTTGAAATCGAGGATGACGTGGTGTTTCGTCGTACGTTTTTTACAAATGACCAGAAATTTGTAGTATTTTTGGCCTTTATTTCTATCTTATTTGAACTTATTGCGGTTTTCCTCAGTCGGGATAGCTGCATAGATGCGGAAACTTACATCTCTGATCCTAATTACCTCCTTATAAATAAATAAATTGGGTGGCGCAACAGTCTGTTGTGAATCAGGGCCTATTGACTTACAACTCTCATCCTCATCCTGTTGTCCTCCTCACAGCTTGAATAAAACCATGAGTTCTCTTTAGGTTTGATAAATTTTACCCTATTCGGGATAAAATTTCTCATTCCACAAGGAATTAAATTTGTAACCATATCTGCGTTGGAATTCACGTCTCTATCAAGGAAGCATAGTGACCTGATAAAGTTCCTGAAGAATTATAGACATGAGAATTTTGTAGATACGATACAATGTCCTGATGTGCCTAGAGGCGGTAATAGGCAACATCTTAAAACGCAACATTTCTTAAAAGTACGGCTAATCCATGGTGAAAAAAGAATAACGGTACTAAGCATAGTGACCTGATAAGGTTCCTGAAGAATTTTAGACATGAGAATTTTGTAGATACGATGCAATGTCCTGATGTGCCTAGAGGCGGTAATACGCAACATCTTAAAACGCAACATCTTAAAACGCAACATTTCTTAAAAGTACGGCTAATCCATGGTGAAAAAAGAATAATGGTACTAAGCTATACCCATTTATGATGATCAGAATCTCCACCCTTACTTAATGCCAAAACAGATGGCCTGTTTGTTGCAGTGTAAACATATGCGGCACAGAAGTTCTTTCTAAGCCCACGAATGTTGCTGAAATTAACTCTGAATTCATTCAAAGTTGACAGCGATTATACTTTTTTAAATAATTTTGGAGATAAAAACAACTAACGATACCTTACCTTTGGACTAAGAAATCAATTGAGTGGTAAAGTCCTCTCTCGAGGGACCAAAGTGTTGCTATATAAGACCCTTATCATTCCCGTCCTGCTATACGATGCAGAAGCATGGACCATGACAAAAGCGGATGAAAGCACCTTGGGTCGCTTCGAGAAAAAAGTTCTTCGTGTGATCTACGGCCCCGTATGCATCGAAGGGGAGTGGAGGAGAAGATGGAACGACGAGCTGTATAGCGACGTAGACTTAGCCAGAAGGGTAAAAGTCCAATGACTAAGATGGCTGGGTCACGTAGAGCGCATCTAAACCAATTCTCCAGATCGGAAAGTCTTCGAGTCCGCACCCACAGGACAGCGCAGTAGAGGAAGACCGCGGATCAGGTGGCGCGCACAAGTAGAAGGTGACATCTAGCTAGGGACCGAGCTAGATGGAGAAGTTTGTTGGATGAGGCCCTAGTTCACACAGGACTGTAGCGCCACCTTAATAAGATACCTTACCAAAATCATTGTATATTACAAAAAGTCATATCTTTCCTGTTTAAAAGATTTATCAACCAGGGTAAAAACTTAAAATGATTTGTGAACAGAATATTTAAAAAAAGGATAAATAGCTAAAACAACTTAAGGGCTTTTAGTTTTAAAGAACACTATGTAAAGCATTTTGAGACTAAAAATTGTAAAGTAGTTTTTTTTTTCTTTGAATGAATCTATTGTCTGAGCAATAATTCCTTTACATCCAACTTTTGATATTGATTTTGCTTATTTACGTAGCCATTGAACCAGAAATGAGCCTCATCGCTGAACAAAATTTGTCGGTAAAAAGCGGATTTTCTGCCAACTTTTCTAGGGCCCATTCACTGAAAATTCGACGTTGTGGCAGATCGTTCGGCTTCAGTTCTTGCACGAGCTGTATTTTATACGGTTTTACACCAAGATCTTCTGCGTAAAATCTTCCATGTGGTCGAATAACACAAACCCAATTGCTGCGAACGGCGACGAATCCACATTTCACGGTCTTCAGCAACACTCTCAGAAACAGACGCAATATTCTCTTCTGTACGCACTGTACGCATTCGTGTGGTTGGTTTAATGTCCAATAAAGTAAACTGAGTGCGAAACTTGGTCACAATCGCATTAATTGTTTGCTCACTTGGTCGATTATGTAGACCATAAATCGGACGTAAAGCGCGAAACACATTTCGAACCGAACACTGATTTTGGTAATAAAATTCAATGATTTGCAAGCGTTGCTCGTTAGTAAGTCTATTCATGATGAAATGTCAAAGCATACTGAGCATCTTTCTCTTTGACACCATGTCTGAAATCCCGCGTGATCTGTCAAATACTAATGCATGAAAATCCTAACCTCAAAAAAATCACCATTTATTTAAAAAAAAAAATATAAAAATAATGTTAAAAACGTTTATATACATACAATGCTCCAGTTTAAAAACAATGTCAATGTTTTTCAAGTCCTCACTGTAAAATATTAAATTAGTCTACCTTAGGCTAACATAACACTTTAAACTTAATAATACTCGTACACCAACCTCATACCTAAAACCAAGGTTCTCGGAAACATCTTTCCAAAACTTAATAATAACACAATTTACAAAATTCATACATAAATATTTATTTTAAATATCGAAAACAATCTTTCTTTCCATATTAATTCTTAATTTTGTTACTTTTCATCATCAATTTTAATGAATTGTTATTAAACCTCACATCATCATCGTCACCACCTTCTTTAAATCCGCCCAAGGCTTTGACTCAACTTTCAATTAACTTTCATTTTCTTTAAAGGAATTCAATAATTGATTTCCTCCGAGATGAGAAATAAACTAACAAAAAAAAATACAAAATTAAAAACAATAAAATAAATACACATCGTCGTTGGTCGTCGTATTAAATTTACTTCAATCAAAGTTCAGGTACTTTAACTTGAGACTACTTCAAGTCTATATTACTCGTAGTCGTATAAATTCGAAATTTTGTTGGTCAGATTTTAAAAAACACTCACAACTCGCACAAAACCAAAGAAATGAAAAATTAAGAAGGGTGTGAGTCTTGGTCCTTATCATCATCTTCATCACCATCACCACCATCACTACCATCATCATCATCATCCTCATCATGATGGAGTCTTTCATTTCAAAATTCAAAAGTACCTTTTTTCCATGGTTCTATGTGGAGTATGAAGGAAAGTGAGGAGAAAAGTTAATTGAAAACTTTAAATTGCTATCGGTATACAATTTCGAAACGTGTAATGGAAATTGAGGAACTGATTTCATCAAGTTAGCGTTCGGTATGGTCGTTATTTGGGTTTGGATTTTTGGTATAGTTGCTGTCGAAGTTGGTTTCGTCGGTGAAGCTGCCACTACTTTGCCATTGTTGTCGTCGTCAATCGTCAGTCATCACTCGTCAATCGTCAGTCATTGGCGACAGCTATAGTCGTACATTTTCAAACAACAATAGCTAAACAAAGAGTTTGTTGTGGTATGAAGTTGGTTTTAGTTTGAAGTCTCTATATGAGTACGTATTGAGTTTATTGAACAATTTAGGATTTCGATTTTAAAAGTGACGGAAATAAGCACAGAGGACAGAGATGAATTTATGGTATTCTGAAATCTCGAATAGAATAGAAGGAAATGTGATTGAAAAGGAATAAATTCGTTTATTCAAAAACCACCATGCATGTGTAGTAATAGTACACACATCATGTACTCTGAAATGTACATGTGTATGACATAACATTGTCATCTCTCAAAAGACAAAACATTGTACAATACACACATAACTTTCAAAATTGGGAATTATTGAGAAGGCGCGTTTTGTGATTTGGTTTTAGAAAGTTTTGAATAATTCTATTTTCTGCCCCACACTGCATTCTTTATATAGACCAAAAAACTAATAAAGAGTAGTGAAGATTTGACGACATATTAAGACTCTGTGAAATTTAAAAAAGAAATTCCAATCTTTTCTTTTATCGAAATAAGATAGCTATTGGAAAGAGGTTGGTATTATATTATATAAATAATATATAAATAATATATGTTTGTTATATAAATAATATATGTTTCTACAATTTTTGACATTTAAATCTTTTCTAATGCCAGAACAACAAATTATTTAAAATAAATAAATTGAGTGGTGCCGCAACAATACTCTGAGAAATAAGCCTAGGTTGGTATGTAGAAATGGCGATCTCAAGGCAACCTAGCCTGAGATCCAATTAGCGCTGTAGTGCGCCGTTTTGATACCAAAAACTCGTTTCACTTTGATTGAAAGGGTTAGATTTATAGAGAAGCTTCATAGCGATTATGTTAGAGCCATTTTGTCACATTGAGAAAAAAGATTAGGTCTCTAATCTTTGTCTCAGGTAGCTCATCAAGTTCGTGAAAGAATGCTTTTCCAAAGTATTTCATTCTAGTGTTTGCCAAAGCAGGACATTTGCAGAGGAAATGGATTATCGTTTCACTTTCTCTACAGCTACGGCAAAAGGTGTTGTAAGAGATACCCAACTTCTCTGCAAGAACTCCTATAGGCCAATGTCCGGTACAAACCGCAACAATCCTGGCTATGTCTTACCTTGGCCTGCTTAGAAGATCGTTTGTACGGGTTTTATTATTTTACCTTTCATAGCACCAAGAGGAATGTTAACCATTTCCGCAAGTGAGCTATGAAGGGCCGATCCTTGCCTTGCTAGCTCGTCAGCCCGTTCATTTCCCACGATACCACTATGGCCCGGAACCCAGATCAGGGTGACACCGAGGTTAATATTCAGGCTTGCAAGCTCATCGCGACATCGCTGGACCAATTTAGATGAGGATATGGCCGAGTTAATGGCTTTGACAGCTGCCTGACTGCCGCATTTTGGTTTTAGTTTGGGTTTTGTTTAAGTTTCTTCTATGGAAGTACGTTGTAAGGACGTTGTTAAAAGCACCTTCTATGTCTAGGAAGGTGGCAAGAGTAAATTCTTTATAATGGATTGTTTGTTTTACAGTACGAACTACCTCATCGAGGGCAGTATCCATAGATTTGCCCTTAAGATAAGCATGCTGAGAGCTTTCGAGAGGTCGTCCAACTAGGATTTCTCTAATATATTAATCAAGAATGCGCTCAAAGGTTTAGAGCACAAAAGATGTTAAGCTTATTGGTCTGAAATCCTTCGCGGATTCGTAACCTCGCCTACCCACTTTCGGGATGAAAACTACTTTGACCTGTCTCCACGACATGGGCACATCTTTGAGGAGGAGACATCCTTTGAAAATTTGTTCCAGCCATGGAGCTGCCACATCATTCAAGTTTTGATGGCAGTATGCCATCCATGCCTAGGGATTTATATGGAGAAAAAGTATTGATGGCCCACAAAATATTTTTTCTGGTTACAACGGAATTGACTTGCTCCACATGGTTTCAAGCGATTCGGGGTTATCACTCTCGCAACCCGGAAAGTGAGTCTTCATCAGTAGCTCAAGAGATTCGGCTGGAGAGGCTGTCCAGGTTCCATCAGGCTTTTTTAGAAATGAAGGATTACAATGTTCCTTCGATAAAACTTTGCTGAGCCTTGCGGAGTCCTTTATGTCTTCGATTGATTGACAGTATTCTTTCCATTTTTGCCTTTTGGCTGATGACAGGGATTGCTTGTAAATTTTAAGAGAGTCTTTATTCGGTTTGTAAAACTTATGTTTGTTGCAGATATTGAAAATTATCCTCGTCATTTTTCTAAGACTGGACAGTTCTTCATTCCACCAAGAAGGAAGGTTACGGCTATATATAACTGGGCAAGAGACTCTTAAAGCTTTACTTATAGAAGTTTCAAAGGTTTTCACCTTTGATTCAAGGTCTCCTATCGATTCAGTGAGATTCGGTAAGTTGCTTAGTTTGGAATTCGCAATTTGACTGAATTTCGTCCAGTCAGTTCTTTTTGGATTTCTGTAAGGTGGAGGGTTTTTGACTTGAAATTAATTTGAAAAAGAATCCACTTGTGACCCGAAAACGAATTCAAAGGGGAAACTCTCCAATTCTCCACTAATAAATTACGGTTGTTTACCAAAGTAACATCAAGCACATCCTCCCATCCATCATAATTTTCCGAGCTCGGAAAAACGAAAGTGGGAGTATTGCCTCTGTTACAAATGGTCATATTATTTTCAATAATAAAATCAAAAAGTGACTCACCTCGTTCATTGATCACAGAACTTCCCCAAAGGGTATGCCGAGCATTTGCGTCGCCTCCGATCAGAAGGTTTGCCTTTTTGATGTTAACTTCGGTTATGATTTTGCACACCTCCTCCGAAGTTTATGGTGCATTATGGGCAGAGTAAAACCGTGTGTATTGTAATCTTCAAATCTGACCACTGTAACATCGGGAGTGCTAATATTTGGACATAAGAAACCTTTTAAATGTTTCTTAGCTAAAATACAAGTTCTGGGATTACCTTGGTCTTCTGCGGTTTTATATTATATGATAGTTTTAATTAATTTCCTCAATAACAGAGAGATCCAAAAAGTTCAGATCGCATACTACTTATGCAAATGGATCTTCAGAGGACTAAATCCTAAAATCATATTGTGGATGTAACCTGCAATATTCAAGCCTTATGCTTCGTTTTGATAACATAAATGGTAGAAGGATCTGGAAAAAGTTCTGTATCGTAAAGCACTCAAACAATCGTACCTGGAGTACTAGAAAGTTCTTCTAAATCCCCGAAGAAATAGTTGCCAAGAACTTTTCACACCACATCCGCTGTATAGATTATCTGAACTGTTTCACATCTTTTTCATATGATAACCTAACAGATTACGTCCGGTGATTATGCTTACAAGAGATCGAAGTGATCTATTGTGTAGCTGCATAATTCTTTCCGTTCTTTGTTTGTTAAAACAGGGCCCCATCTTTCTTGTAGTGCCGCAGTTGTCAAAAAGGTTCCACCTTTCACCGGCCTTGATAGTTATTCTTTTTGAGACTTCCTGTTTTAAATAACAGTTAGGGGTGCTTACTAGCTGAGCTTGGCTTACGTCAAGCATTGACCCTAATCTTCTAATTCATCGCCTTTCTCGTTGCCTATAGTATATCGCTGCGGCCTGGGACCAAGCAGACTCTAATGTTGTGCTGTGAGCAAAGAACCTTAAGCTCTTCGCGGCAGCTTGTTGCAGTAATCGCTGTTATTGCCGCTTGGATGTCAATGTAAAAGGTGATATCAGCTCGTGGTATCGCCATCATTGATATCTTTTAAGCAGCTGTTGTCACTGCCAGGACCTCCACTTGGAAGACGCTACTGTAGTTTGGAAACCTAAGCAAGGTGGTTATCTTGAGAGCTTCAAAATAGAAGCCTGCCCCTACACCAGTGTCCATTTTAGAGCCAGCAATATACATAGATAGCTATTGACGAATCACTGGAGTATATTATCTATCTATTCCTCTCTGCTTGGGATGGCAGCCTGGAATGGTTTATGAAAATCAAGTTCGGGTATTTTATAGTCTGTTGTAGTACTATGACCCATAACTTAATAAAGGAACTGGGTAAGTCCTATCGAACTGTTTATCCAGACTTTAGTTTGACTAAGTCTCAGGGCACTTTTGGCAGCAAATTCTTGAACAAGGAGGTCTAGGGGAATTAGATTGAGCATAACTTCCAGTTCCGCAGTGGGAGTGGATTTAATTGCTCCCGTAATGCGAGTGCACGCAAGTCTTTGAATTTTTGTCAAAGTTTTCAGGTTCGTGCTCTTTCCTAAAGCTTTTCACCATACCAAATTACCATAGGCTAGTATTGTTAGTAAGTAGCACTAGTTCTGTTTTAGATGGATTGACTGTTAGCCCACAGTTCCTAGTCCATTTGTTTACAACCGAGAGGGCATATTCGGTTTGTACACTGATAGTGGTAACCATCGTACATTCTGTTTCCGATTTCCATTAACAAATCACAAAATCGCGAATTTAACGAAGAACGGCTATCTCCAGTTGATATTGAAAAAATTGTTGAGCAATCGTTCGCCATTTTATACCACTCACCTACGCATGCTCCTCTCGAACTAACAATGTGACTTAGCATAAGTCTTGGAATCCTGTTTTCTCACATCTCCATAATTCTTGCCATACATAATTAAAGTGTAATTTGAGAGTATCCAAGTTTCCTGTTTCTAGGTGCAGCATATAGTTGAGTGTCATACTCGGCAGCCTTAAGGTGCTTTTGATGAAAAAAACGAAGGAACTTTTTCACTGCATCGAACGACATGCATCCAGTACCTACATGTAGCAGCTCGAAACATTTTGTATTTAGCAACAAGTAAAACTACATTTCTCAAAAAAGAGCTTATCAACACGTTACATATTGCAGGCTTAGCTTCCGCTAAATTTAGCTTGAAGGTTTCTGTCAAGATTCAGGTTCGAGGTAATCAATATGCCCAGATTCTTGTACTCCTTAACTATTTCTACGACTTCTTCTTGAAAAGTCCCTTTCCACATTGTTCTAAATATTATTATTTTGGACTTAGATAAATTAACTGAATCTATTTCTGAAATCTACTTTTCAATAGAACTGAAGGCATTCCGTTTATAGATTCGGCCAGGAAGACTATATCGTCAGTATACATGAGACCAGGAATGGATTTTCCACTATATCGTGTATGTTAAGACTGAACAGTAGCAAGCTTAAATCTCATTCTTGCTTAGGTCCCGTTGAGGTCTGAAAGAAAGTTGTTTTCCACGTGTTTTGTATACATTGCTCTGATAACTGATATTATTTTATCATATAAAATTCAAAAAGTATTCTGTCCTCCATAGGAGATTTGCTGTCTTTAGAGATTTGTATAGCTACTTCATCTTCGTATGCAGAAAGTGGAGAACCAAGAATTTCATTGGCTATTAAAGGGGTTGCATATTGCATTGTAGGCGATATTTCAGTTGTGTTAAGAAGACTCGAAAAATGTGTTTAAAGAAGGTCTATGTGCAGAGCTAGAGAGAAGTCGTCTTTCCACTTAAAAGCGTCACTGCTTTCCAGAAATCAGTTGCGTTTTTAGCATTGTTTATTGATTCAATATTTTATTATTTTTATTTCCAGATGCATACAGGGCTTTAAAGTTTATGTTTTCTGACGTTCTGAATAACTAAAGGCAAGCAAAAGGAAGATTTCTTGCTGCCAAACACTGTCTGTTTATACTGCACTGAGATATGTCGCTGTTGCGGTCATTATAATGAAATTTCGGTAAAAGAGAAAATCCCAAAATCGCTGTTTCGTCACGATCTGAGCATGTGATCGAAGAATTTTTTAACATCTTCTTCAGATTTATCCAAATGGGAGATCCAGCTTTTAGATACAAAACAATAGTCAATCACAGAACACGTTCCACAGATAAATTACGGTCGTCTTCACAGCTTTCGTTTATAACGTGAAAATCAAGTACTGTTGAATGTTAGGTAAATAAATATAAGGTGATTTGGCCAAGCTAAATAATTGGCAGCCTTAAAAAATATGGCTTCTATTAAAATACGCCACTTTTTAAATCTTTACTGAAAGATCAATAATCAATAATTTTACAAACTGACTTTAACTCTTTGATGAATCTCAAAACTGGGTTGCCTATACTCTAAAAATATTTGAAAGCTTTTGTACATTATTTTGAAATTTTTATTACAACAAACATTAACCATTTCTTGTAGAATTTGTGCCTGTTGGTTCTCTTGAATTTAGAAAAATTAAACGCAGTTGATGTAAGCCCTAAAAATTTCCACTTATTTTTTTTTTAAACCTTTTTTTCAAGAGGTACACTTTTATTTTTACTTAGATCAGAGCGTCCTTAAATTTTACTCATGTTGATCTTTTCTACTCTTCTTACTTCAGGGGTTCCCCAAGGTAGATACTTAGGTCCTCTCTTTTTAATCATCAACATAAACGAAATGCAAATGATGTATAAATATTCCTTTACTTTACGTTAACGACACTTAGGTTTTCATCAACACGTTGGTATTTTATTTCAAATAATTCATCGAGACCTTTATAGTGTCTCTGTCTCTGTGTGGCTTGCTTATATAGACCAAGTAAATTTTTTAACTCTTGCGGTACTCCATCACTCTATGCTCGGCACAGAATGCTCCTGCAGCGTTTAAAGATGTTCATTCGATTTGCTCTTGAAGGCCAATTTAAGCACCATCTTCTAACCCTACCACCATATCAAGACCTTCAATTAAGTAATCTCAAAACTGTGAAAGAACGAGGAGAGATTTCATACAAACGTCTTGTAGATCCATATCTTCAGGCTCTATTAACTGTTCAAATCTCTTCTTAAACACAAAACATAGCAACTTGAAAAATATTCGACTCTCAAAATGTTCCAATTACCATAACTCTTATGGATAAAATTAAACTTAAACGATTTCGTTTTTAATGTAAAGAATTCCTATTTAAACCTTCTTCCAAGGTTTCCATTTAAACAGCCTCCTCTTTAGCTGCATGAATTACTTAGTTTTTTAAGATAAATTAAGTAACATAATGAACCCGTATAAATGGGGTGTTGCCCCTACCAAAATTAATTAATAGACTTTAAAATTCTGATAAGAAAACCCCAAAACCTTTTTTAATCAATACTTTTACACAGTTATTTAGATGCAAATGGTCAGATTCTGAAAGGTCTTCAGAAGCACACAACATATACTACTTTTTAAAAAAGATGTTTGTTCGATAAAATACAGTGTTGTATTTATTTCGTATTATCATTTAAATATTTGGTGTTTCTTGTAGCTCAAGGAAATACAAATTGACAAACTCAATTTACCCTCTTCTAGACTTCTTCCTACATAGCAACAACTTAAGAAAAGGTAAACATTTTCATTCGTTTATTTTTATACAAAATAAGGTTACGCATACGCCAGAGTGTCCCAAATCGATCAGCTGAAGAAACCATTCATAAAACATTAAGTGTGCAGGGGGGTATGGGAAGGTTTTCGTCAATTTTATCGTTGTGAGAATACATATATGTCACAGTAGCAAAGTTTGCAGCAAAAAAGAAACGAAATCGAGAAAATATCCACGCTGCAATGAATACAGAATAATAATTGAGGCCGAAGCTCTATGAGAGTACGCAGCCATGGTTTCTGTCAATGTGGTCCCTAATTTCCGCCACCAGGCAACGTAAATCACACAGAGCTATGTATAGCTGATAGGTGGGGGTGAGTGGGTGTGTTGGATGAGGTGTAGCCATGAGCTGAGAACTGAGAACCGAGAGCCGAAAGCCTACGTGACTTTGCTTGCTAATTTTCCATAGTTTTCGTCTTTCCCATATAATACGAGTTTCAAATCCATTCAATTTGGGTTGTTTCATGTTATAGGCGGGTGAGCTGTGATGGCAGTTCAGTGGGTGTGGTATTTCTGTGACTTGGGAAATATAATATACCGGCCGGGAGGGTATTACTCAAACAGTATCTCTCTATACCAGAGCCCCACAGTGCTGAGACCTTTGAATTTGTTTGTGCAAACACTCATACTCACAGTCATACACATTTTAACTCCATTTAGTCATAAAAGAGTCGTAGTGTACACTCTATACGGTACACGGTACATTGTATAGTGTATACTGTACACTGTAGAGTACACCAGTCGTTTTAGCCATGCTCTATTTTTGAGTTGTATCCAGATCAAGGACTAAATTGGAAGATTATGAATTTGTCAGCACAATACCAGTGACACTCGGTTAATATGGTTGAGGAAGCCATAGCAGAAGCAGTTTCTGTTGCCGTAGCCGTAGCCGTAACCGTTGCTGAGGGGATCCTGCCAGGGAATACTCGAGCTTGGGTTTGGGCTTTGGTTTGGTCCCTGGCTCTCGCTCTCTGTTGGCACGTAGATCTACAGAAATACATACTTCTGTGTATCTATTTAAATTTCCTTCTTTATTTCGTTTTTATTTTTGTTGGTGTTGTGTGTTATCTTCTTTAAATCTTTCATTCCATAACATTCAAAATGTATATTTCGGTGGACAAAGGACGACAATAACGGAGAAGGAACAAAACGTTGAAAAGTGGTTTTGTCTCTTGGTCCATTTGCGATGTAAAACCATTGACCCAAAATGATTGTTAACTCAACCATTTCAATGTTCATTGTTTGAATTGAAAATTTAATTTTTCACTCTGTTACTGCACTATATCAACCTAAGAATATAAGTATGTAAATACAGGGTGTGTCAAAAGTAATTTCATAATTTAAAGAGATATTATTTTTTTAAAGATTTAAGTTTTGTACTAATAATTTGTTTAAGAATCACGAAGAACGATTTAAGTAACTGGTTATACATTTAGTGACTCCAAAAGAATGGGGCTGGAATTTGACATGTGTCAAATTAAGTTGTTAAACAAATTAAACCATTATATCTACAAGAAGTCACAGTTTGGTGACTCTTTTTCTTTACTTCTTCCAAAACGACGGTGAAATGATTGTCACCGACAATTTGGAGCTTTATGGTCATATGATAACCGACTTTTTTTGCTTGCTTTTAAAGAAAGCGACTTAGAAAATATGTGGTTTCAACAACACGGTGCCACATGCCACAAGAGATTGCAAGAGCCATTTCCTGGCCGCGTAATTTTTCGTCGTGGCGATGACCTTGTATTTAATAATATACAGTCCTTCAAATGAGTACACTAGTTCTTGGGATCAGTGTGTAAAAAAGCTAGAAGTTTTTCGGACAATGATATTTACATACATTGTACATTTCAGATTACTCACAGAGGGAATTCCAATGCAGTTAAATCTGGAGAACGTTAATTTTGGTGAACTATATTCGGTCAACCCAAATTCACGGACACAATAGATTTTTGAGGATATCCTAGGTTCAAATCTTGACCTGATTAATTTTTGCATGGAAAAAGCCGCAACTCGAGTATTTGAACTTTTTGTAAGAAACTGCGGAGCACAACGAGTTGACCAGAACGTCTTATTTTTGATGTTTCTGGGCTTTCAACATAACTTGAACGAAATGCGCTCCACATCCGCTTTAGTTCGGGCGGTACAAGTTCTTCCACCTACTTACTTACA
Organism: Eupeodes corollae; assembly: GCF_945859685.1. Taxonomy (NCBI): domain Eukaryota; kingdom Metazoa; phylum Arthropoda; class Insecta; order Diptera; family Syrphidae; genus Eupeodes; species Eupeodes corollae. Next base: position 84,786,025 of record NC_079147.1, read on the forward strand.
TAGATCCTCAGACCTGTTAAGTCCGTTGGAAACCCCTTGAGGGGCATAGGGCATCTACTACACCAGTTTCCAGAAATATGGTACAGTTCCCTCAAACTTTTTCCTTGTGATTCTCGATCATCCAGCTCTTCTTCCTTCTTGTGTGAGCGGATTCCACAGCATTGCTGAAATGAAGTCGTTACCTTTTCGAAGGTTACTTCCAATGCCACTTATGCTTTCGTATTATAGGTTCTATAGGTTCCTGGGCTTTCCTTCTATGAAGTACCTCATCTGTTAAGGTAACCTTTAGTACAGATTCGACATTTGTGCAAAACATTTGTAGCTTTGTTCTTAAGCTGATAAAGTTTTTAATCCAAATTTTCGACAGCATACTGAAAGCCGTTTTTGCTTTGCCGATTCGGCAGATGACGTCATGTTTGGTTTTGCCTTCGATGGAGACAAACTTTCAAATTATTGAAAGGTCCGCACTTTTTCCACCGTTTGCGAGTAAATATTTATTTAAAAGGATGGTCGGATTCCGAAGGTAATCATTTTTGTTTTACCACACGACTTCTGCTTCTATCCCCACACTTGAAAGCAAACATCGTCAGCTCCATTGGATCCCTCTTCTACTTGATAAAGCTGCGCGCAGTACATCGCTTATCACCAATAAAAACAATATTGGTGACAGAATACAGCAATGTCTGACTCCGCTTAGGATTTCAAAATCCTCTGACTACGTACAATTAACAGGAAGGTGACACTTGGATCCATCGCATGTTGCAATTAGTTTTTCTACGCAAAGCCTTGTAACGCCTTCTTGAAGTCAATGAACAGCAATTGTAGAGGTGATCAATTATTGAACGCACCGTTAACATTCCTTAGTGAATTAAATCTGCAGTTGTTCATCGTCCCACCACCTTTTATAGAAAAACAGTACTGAAATTGAAAATCTATTATTATAATTTATTAAAGTTCGAGTACTTTAAAAGAAACTGAGAAAAGTATTATTTTGAGGTTTTATAAAAAGTAGTGGGGTGATGGGTGACCCAACTTGGCATCGGAAGATTAATAATGATCCACAGGGTGTTGATATGATCAATACAGGAGGATCCAGCGCGGAATCCTGCTTGTTGAGTGTGGCCTCAAGTTGTTCTCTGATGCGTTTTAGCATTACTTTGTCTACTTTTTTTGGCAATGGCAGGTAGAACGCAAATTCCTCTCCAGTTTTCGCATTTTGTTAGATCTCCTTTTTTTGGAGCTTGACGATATTTCTCTTCTTCCACTCATTGGGGGAAGCTTTCCGTGGTCCAGGCTTCTTTTATGAGCGAAAGAAGCAGTTGGCTTGATAACGTTAACCTCTGCCAAAATTCCATCAAGTCATACTGCCTTCTTGTTCTTAAGTGCTTTAATTGTGGCAACGATCTCATCTTTATTGGGTGTGGATTTGAGGATTAGTTTGTTCAGGTGGTTCAGAAGGCTGCACGTTGTTTGCAAACACTCGGTTTAAAACCAAGAAAAAGTGTTCTTTTCACCTTCTGACTTGCACATCCACCGAACTTGTCACAGTACCGTCTTCTTCTTTCACCAGATATTGCTGTGTACACTGGTCAGCTCTTTGGTTATTCTGTAAACGTTCCTGCTGTCGCACTTTTTTGCAGCATTTTCTGCTTCTTTCGCCAATGCGTGATGTAGTAACGCTTGTTACGGTGCACATTGCGGTGAAGCTCTTTCTTTTCCATGAGGTACGAGGACTCCTGCTCATTTCTTTCTTCCAGTTAGGGAAAGATCAAATATCAAAAAAATACATTGTTGACGAATTCTTGCAGTCGGCTCAGTTTGCAATGTATTTGTCACATTTAAATAACGCCAATGAGGCCCAAAGTAAATTTGATCTACCTACTTAAGGTACCCCAACAGTCCGGGGCGGACTTGGGTCTCAACCAACCGTCTCCTAATTGTCTTCTAAGTCCAAAGAAGCAGCGATTTGCAAGAGTTATTCTACGTTTGATTTCAGAGCTGGTGTTGAAGTCTGAATTTATTGCGGTGCCTAAGTAGATAAAGTATTTAACTTTCTTAAAAGTTATAGCAGTCAATGAGGCCGTCATTGTTCAATCTCATTTCTTGACGACAGCATATACTTGGTCTTGCCCTCATTGACCCATCTTTTCCTTTTCGGTCGCAATGCTAGGAAACGCTCCACTGACGTCACGCTTTAATTTTTTAATTATGTTCTTTATGTCCTGATGGACCTTTGGAAGATTGTGCTTTTAGAGTTGAAGGTTGAGTTTTGCACACTTCTTTTCAAAACGATGTTGAAAAAGTCGCATGACAGTGCATCGCCTTGTCTTAAAACTTTTTTGACATCAAGTACATCTGTGAGATCTTTTCCGGCCTCGATTGAGCAATGTGCATTCTCAATCGTTATTCTGTACAAACAGATAAGTTTGACAGGGATGCCAAAACTAGACATTGCTCTGTAAAGCTCTTGCCTAAAAATGAATTAACAAATTCAGAAAGGAGGCACACTGAATTGCACCAACTACACCATCAAAGATGTTGGGTATCAATTTGAAGTTCCTTGGATTTTGCAAGAATTGTCGTAATATAAATATTTGTCCAATGATGGGCTTTCCTGGCCTGAAGCCCCACTGCCCACCGTCAGCTTCAGCAGCTTTATTCTACTTCAGTTTCGACATAATTATCTTCGTCCAGGCCGGGTAGGCCAAATTGTTGTTCTGCGTCGCCTAGGTTGAATTGTGTGGAATTCGATTCTTCTTCGCCGTTATATAATTTGGAGAAGTGATCTTTCCATATTCTCAGGTTCTTTACAGGCATTTTTTCGTAATTGGTACCTTGGAAAGTTTTTTGTACTTAGCTACTTACATCTCTAGTCTTTTTGTGCAGCGCCTCCTTATACTCGTAAGTGCCTCAATACCTGCTACATTGCAGTAGAAATATACGAAACACCGGAAAAGTAACTGATAGAATTAAATGGTTTGTGCATTTGATTACTTTCCATACAACCACAAACCATTTCTTTTGAAGTACTACTTTCCCAGAATTTTATATTTTTGTTATAATAAAAAGTTAAGTTTTCCAACAAATTATAAATGAATATTGAATAGAAATATATTAAGCATAGCTTCAGAAAATGATCTTTCTTTTGACACCTTTCTAAAATGATATGCATTGTTCATTTTAGCAAATCTCCCAAGAAAATAAACAAAAATAAATTATAGTTTTTGTATTTTGATTTGACCCACCCTGTTCATAGCCATATTCCTACTGTTTGTTCGAATTTGAAATGTGTTAGCATTTGTTTATTTATTTGTTGACTATCAAATGCAGGATTTGGTCTATTGCAATTGCAACAAGGATTTAATGTGTTTTGTGTATGCAAGCCCCGTCTTATATGGAAAGTCTAAAGATTCATTGCAACTGGTTGTGCCCTAATTTCGGTCTGGTTCATAACGTATTTATGACAAATTGAAGGATTTGCTCCTTGCCTGCATAAACTATACACTACACACTATAAAGGATATACTATACAAGTTTTAGTCAAAGCCAAGAGATAAAATTAAATTTAAATTGTATAAGATTTAGAATTGACAACAATTTTCGTTAAGAAATATAAATTGTAAAGGAAACTTTGTGTTACTACAACGATGATGTGGTTCTATTGAGTTACAGTAAGAATTATGATGAGTTCTATGAATGTAGGATTAGAATTTACACATATTCAAAATGGTCTAGAAAGGATATGATATTTTCATAGGGGGAAGGTTTATCATATGTGTATATTTTGATAAAGAGTTCTTAGCTTCTTGTATGAAATAAACCCAAAAATCGAATGGAAAATTTGGAAGAAATATTAAGGTCATCATCAAATAAGTCTTTTTTAAATAAGATGGCATGGTGATTATTTCAGAGTTAGAGTACATAATTTCAATAATTTATAAATCCAAGGTTAGAAATTTTAGGAGAGTTGATATCTATATCAGCTCATTTTTCCTCTCGTAAATCTCTGTTTTTATGAAAACCCACAAAAGGAAAATGAATAAGCAATTTTTTCTTAATGGTTTTCAATATTTTTAATGTGTGCTCTTGGGTTCCTTTGAGAAAGTGGTTAAACTTATCAATAAATAATATAACTTTTTTACATAAAATATAAAATAGCTATCCAATGTATAGGGTGTTTTTTCTTAGATTCAAGGAAAGTTTCGATGGTTCTGTATTTCAAATTGAATTCATTTTGAATCGTTTAACTTCCAAATAACTTTCATAAAGTGTGCAAAATAATTTGAAACAAAATACAAAAATTTCATGGAGGAGTTCATTCAGGACTTTGCCTATTTCATGGTGTTAAGGGATAAAGGTCATTTAAAGCTTCATCAATAAGTGAACTTATAATACATAGCTAACGCTGACCATGCTGATGACATTTATTTCAAAAATTCAGCTTAACTTGTCATACAGGTCCCTTAACAGTGTCCTATTTACTGCCATTTGTCCACTGCGAATTATTAAATTTTGATTTCTTCTTATGAGGCTAATTATTTAGAATTACATCCAAGGCGCACAGACTTCACCATCCCCAACTGCAGTTCAACAGAAACCTTCAAATTTCTATATATTTTCAGTTCCATCTGGGAGGATAGAGCTTTCCTGGAAGATGAGTCAGTCCACTTTTACACAAACAGATCGGAAGCAAGTTAAGGGGTTGGTGGAAGGGTTTACTCTAAACGACTGAAGTTAAGTCCCTCATTCCGGCTTCCCAATCATTGAGGAGTGTCCCATTTGTAACTCTAAGTTATAATAAAAGCCTTTTGCTGTTTTAAAAAAAAACGTGATATCAACATCTCATAGCCGAATTTTCTTAGATAGTTAGGTCGAGATCAAATCTCAAGAATCTGTCTCTATATCAGTCCAGAACTATCGATCACCTCTTGTAAAGATGACACAACAGCCAGACCATAGCGACATTCCAGAAGGCAGTTGAACTTGCCAGAAATCGTACAGTAGAACCCATTCTACCACGTTTGGCTAATACTGCATGTAAACTATTGCTTGTGCAGGACGCACAAGGAGGGTAAATGTCAGGTCAACAAAAAATATTCAGCCTGCACTAGATTTTAGGCACTCAAGGTGCTTGCAATCTTATCTTAGCAGATCGCATATAGGCTCTATAATAGGTGTCATATCCGCTTTCTGTCCACACCACGCGGCTTGGCATATTCTCAAATTGCTTTTGCAGAAGCTTTATGGATGAGGAAGAGGAGGAAACCTCTCTTCACCTTCTCTGTACATCCCATGCTCTAGCTCAAAAAAAAGAATTACCTAGGAAAATTCGTCTTAACGACCTTTAACGATCTTAATCATATAACCATAATCATTATTTCACGTTAAAAACTGTTTTCATTGAGCTTAGAAGAAGCAACTTTAACCTTACCCAACCTATTGGGCTATGATCACTCTTAAAAAGTGAAATAAGGCTATTTTTTAATTTTCCAAGAAGTAAACTTTCTCGTTATTTGTCTTATTATTTATTACTTACTTACTTCCTAAAGGTGGCGCTACAGTCCAGTGTGAACTAGGTCCTCACCCAACAAACTTCTCCATCTAGCTCGGTCCCTAGCTAGATGTCTCCGGTTTCACGCTCCAAGTTGTGTGGGGTCACCTTCCACTTGTGCGCGCCACCTGATCCGTGGTCTTCCTCTACTGCGCTGTCCTGTGGGTGCGGATTCGAAGACTTTCGTGGCCGAAATTTCCATGCACTCTACGTGACCCAGTCATCTTAGTCGTTGGACTTTTACCTTTCTGACTAAATCTACGTCGCTGTACAGCCCGTACAGCTCGTCGTTCCATCTTCTCCTCCAATCCCCTTCGATGCATACGGGACCGTAGATCACACGAAGAACTTTTCTCTCGAAGCGACCCAAGGTGCTTTCATCCGCTTTTGTCATGGTCCATGCTTCTGCACCGTATAGAAGGAAGGGGATGAATGATAAGGGTCTTATATAGCAATACTTTGGTCCCTCGAGAGAGGACTTTACCACTCAATTGCTTTCTTAGTCTAAAGAAACAGCGGTTAGCAAGAGTTATTCTGCGTTTGATCTCAGCGCTGAGTTCTTCCGATTATGTCAATGTCATCAGCATATGCCAGTAATTGGATAGACTTTTGAAAGATAGTGCCTGTAGTGTTGACGTGTGAGCTCTGCACTATTCTTTCAAGCACGATGTTAAAAAAATCACATGACCGCGCATCACCTTGTCTAAAACCTTTTTTGACATCGAAAGGTTCTGTTAAGTTGTTTCCAACCTTTATGGAGCAGCGTGAATTCTCCATAGTCATCCTGAACAAACGGACGATATTGGCAGGGATGCCAAAACTAGACATGGCTCTATACAGCTCGTCCCTATAGATGCTGTCATATGCGGCCTTGAAATCGATGAAAAGAAGGTGGGTGTCGATTTAGTGTTCTTGGGTTTTTTCCAGGATCTGCCGTAATGTGAATATTTGATCAACTGTGGACTTTCCTGGTCTAAAACCACACTGATAAGGACCTATCAGGTTGTTGACGATGGGCTTTAGACGTTCACATATTACGGAAGAGAAGATTTTATAGGCGATGTTAAGTAGACTGATTCCTCTATAGTTGGTGCAGTTTAGAGGGTTTTCTTTTTTTCAGGATTTATTATTTATTTGTGAACAAAAATTAAGGAGTTACTACTTTGATACAAATATTGACAAATACATGTTTTTTGTTCGGTTATTTTTTATTAATTTAAACAAAAACTGAAAAATTGTTAATCAGCTCAAAATTGATAAAAATAAAACTCCGGAAACGATTATCGGGACGTATAATAGTGCAATGATCGAGAACTTCTTACAGCCAATAGCTAACAACAGCCAAACAAAAATGAACTGGTCTTATTAGGCCCCAAATTCGAAAACTTAAAAAAAAATCCCAAAAATGCATGAAATAAGCTTCCTAAAGTTCTCGATTTTAATAATTGTCTTGCCATTTTATTTCTTAACACAAATAAAATAACGCAAATTTAAAAAAATAAATATTATTTTGCACTTTGACATAGGGAAAAACTAATTGTTTTGAGAAATAAGGCCTACTTACTAAAAAAAAAACACTTAGGTACTCCCAACCCATCTAGGATCTTTTGTAAGATTTGGGTAGGTGCGAGGTTAGATGAATGCTAAATTCATTTGCATTTAAAGAAACTGGGTTTAAAATGGTATACATTTTCTGCAGTCCTAATTCATGCAATAAATACCTATACTTACATAATTTTCTTTAATTCCAGGTTTTTGAAATGTAAACAAAATATTTAACACATCCATCCTCATGCCTTCCCCAAGGAGAGTTGCATACATCACAGTTTACTCATCCTAATGCTGTGTACCAAGCAAACTTTCAACTTGATATAAAGAAGTAAGACCAACTCCTAAAAATTGGTCTTATTGCACTTCTAAAATTTGGGAAGTTATTTCATTATGATATAACTCGCCAAAAAAGTATGAATTAAATCACTAAAAACTGGATACTTCCTTTGTATAATATTTGTTTTGGGAGGTTATTTCTTGGGGAGCTATTTCACAGAGCCGAAATTTGTCAGTGTAGTTAGCATCTCAGACTTTTATTTCCAAACAGATAGGGTTTGTTACGTTTTTAATTCTTAGTGAAATTGCAGAAATTTAGTGTAAAAAAGAGGCATTAATTTTACCATATTTGTGTATTTTTCATGTTTCATGTCATTTATAGGAACATCAGGAATTCCAAGACAAATCTGGAATTCCTGATGTCATTTCAAGTAGCAAAACTAATAACTACATTCATCTTTTCGAAAAAAAATAGATCATTTTTAGAGCAAATTAAATTAATTAAGCAAGAAAGTCAATATTTCAACTTATTATCTTTAACATCTCGTGGAAATGGCAGAATTCTATGAAATTCGACAATTCCAGCAACATTTTAATGTTACCATAATTATCCTTCTGAAAGGCTACATTTCTAGGAAAAATTCCCAGTACGTCATTCATCGAAATACGAAATTCAGCTGAAAATACTGCCGATGCCCGTGAGAATTTACCGAAAAATTTGAGGAGTTTCGTCAAGGCAAGGTTTATGAAGTCAAATTTATTGACAATTCTACATATCTGTTTTGCACCATCACAGAGGAAATTTCAATGTCAATTTATTGTAAATATTGAACAGAGTGGGTGAAAAATGTTGTACTTTTTTTTCTAATGTGACAATAAAACAAATTTGAAGGATTTACAGAAATGAACTAAAGTGCTTTGGAGAGGCAGAAACTAATTGAATTGTATTATTTTATATAAGAGCGTAATTAGGGCTTTTCGAACATAATCTCAGAACTTGTGGCAGATTTATAACAAAAGAGTTGTAGTTGTAATTGATCTTCTTCAAACTCAAGCGAATAAGATGTAAAAAATATTGTTGAAAGCTCAGAAACATAGACACAAAACCGTTTTATGGTGTCAACTTAGTGTGTCAATTAGTTCATGCAAAGAGTTTTAAGAACCAAATTGCACTTGACAGTAAACAAAAAATCCAATTTTATCAAGACTTAGGGCCAGATGTTCACCAAGAGCTTGACAAAAATTCTGAATTTAATTGACTTCTTTGTTCTTCAGGTCTGACTGCACTAGCTTTTTTCTGTGGGTTTATTTGAAGTGTAAACTGAATTTAAAAAAGAGGCTGGGAAGTTTTTGAATATTTTGAATCTCTTTATAAGAAAAGACAACCAAATGCAATTTAGAACAATTGGAAATAAGATGAAAATGACCATTATATTTATAGGCGTATTTTTTTGGTTAATTATAGCTAGTAGCGTAATGGAAAGTGTGAATGAAACATATGTGCACTCTTATTTTAAATCTCCAAGTTGGTATCTGCGCAATCATACTTATGTCAAAATCAGCTGTCAGCAAAAATAATAATTACTTGAAAGAAAAAAATTAAAATGGATAACAAAACAAAAAAAGGTAAAAGTTATGAAATTTTAAACTTCTTGCCAAAAATATTTTTTTTTATTTCAGATCTTATTAGAGTATTTATTGGACTCATCATCAAGCAGTGAAGAATGCAGTTCATCATCAGAACTTGATCGCTTAATGAGCTCTGATGATTCATCATCTTATGAGAAGAACGCAAGCGTTTCGAATTTTATGAAAACTATCGAGGATTATAGTGAGCTCGATTTTAAATCCCACTTCAGGTTGAAAAACTCAACTGTAGAGAAATTGATAAGTGAGTAACTTGTTGGCTCATCTAACTATTTATTTAAAAATATAAAAGTGTTTTTTATTTATTTTAAACTATTTTAAATACGTACTCAAAGGATGTGTTGAAAAAGTATTGTTGTTTTTATGTAAAGTTGAATAAGAGTTCAAGTTAATGTGTACATGCAGGTCCAGTCAGAATAGAGTTGAGTATGAATTGAAAGATTGAAAATCCAATGTAGAGAGGCACTAAAAGCCAAAAGAATTCTGTGAGGGAAGATTTTGTCCTTCCCCGTAGTCCCGTCTTGCCTACAAGCTCCCAGTTGCTAGCAACTTAGTTTTCCTGTGTGAAAGGGGTCAAATCAAAGCGAAACATTCAGCTTCACAACTAAAATTCCTCTTTTCAAAATAAACTTACACTGCGATAAATGACGCGAAGCGAATCAAAGCGAATCATTCACAATGATAACAAAAATGACAAATAAACAATGCCGCATCGGCGAATCTGCCACTTTCGCTTTGGCTTGGGAGAGCCTTTAAACCCGACCAATGACGAAAGTTTTGTTTTCGCATCAAATGTTTTGCTTTGGTTTTGGGCGAGCCCTAACACACATCACACGTCAATAAATTTAGAGATAGCACTGTGATTATTACGTGTGTTTTATTCGCATTTCATATATAGTAAAGTGAGAAATTCCCAACAAAACGATCCGAAGTGGCCAGATTTTTGTATTTAAAAATTGGTACAACTGAAAGAAGATCTGTCAAAATAATAATAAAAAACTTCAAAAAGGGGGTTTGTTCGTAGACTACTACATTAACATGTGGTGTTGAAGCGAGCTTGAAGCTCGTCTCAATTCTTTATATACCTGAATCACGTTGAGATTTATCTATTCTAAACTAAGATAAACCTTTTTTGGAAACATAGCAAAACATAAATATCTTTTCTATTGTTTTTTCTTGCAAAATAAGCCCAGTTAGTCCATTTTCACTAACAAAACTAAATAATATCAACAGTAATAGATTTGTTTTTTCCGCAGTGGATTCCAAATGTAGAACTACTCAACGAACACAGCCATCGAGATGCAAATGCAATATCAATCGTACCAACATTTGAGAACGAAATCACATAAGATCCATTCGAGGCTCGTATAAATGTCAAAAACCTATCCATAGTGAGATTCTACTCTAACTATTACCGGTGTTATTCTCACTATGGATATTGTTTTTGTTATTCGTGTAAAATCCTACTTTACTATGGATTGATGATTTTTGGGTGATGTCAAGTAGTCAACGCATTGAATATTTACGTCGACAGTCTAATCGTAGATTAATATTTCAAACCAATTTATTTTTATTCTAGTGAAAACAGAGCACAAGAAAAATACGAACGCATCCCCAAATAATAAAATCCTGCTAACCTTTAAGTAAAAAATATTTCTGGAACTGGATGAAGTGTCATTCTATTCCAAGCATTCTAAAACTTTATCTGAACTAATTATATGCACTATTTTTACTGCCATATTTATCCGCACTATTTCTTTGTTGTTGTTTAGTGCGTAAGATTTTGCTGTGCTGCGTATGAGTTTACCAATAAAAAACGCTTTATGTAAGATTAAGTTATAAGTCATTCACCACATTTAGCAAAAAGGGTACAAGAAAAGTTTGAAACAAAATGTAGTAGAATAAGTTACAGGGTGTTGACAGTGGCGGTAATACGGTCCATCGATTTGTTTTGATCAAAAGTTTGTACGTTTTCGGGTTCTGTTAAAAAGTTGTCAGTTGAATTATTCTTAAAAATTTATAAATCACCAACAATATTTTACATATTATGAAATAGTTTGATTTCAAAATCTAGTTGGAAACCCATTTTTATTTTTTTTCGTATTTCTTATAGAATCAAATTAAAATTGGATAAATAAAATTAATTTGAAGTCAATGTTTTCTATCAATCAAGAGATATCGAAAACCAAATTTTGGGTACTATGGATTTTGTGGATTTTAAGTCAGTTTGACCGTTGGAATTTTATAAAAAATTACTGAATGTCGAAAACAATATTTTCTGTGAGAAGCCAGTATTTTTTAATTTTTGAAGAGATATTGATTCGAAAGTCAATGTTTACAAACTTTTACTAATTTTTGTAGGTTTTTATTTTTTGTAAAAACTGTCAATTCGATTTTTCTCAATATTTTACTAAATGTTGAAAACCATATTTTTATAAGATTAAATTAGTTTAAAGCAAATATCTTGAATTTTGAAACGGTATTTGATTCCAAAATCAATTTGTACCAACCTTAGGTGATTTTTTAGGTTTTTATTTTTTATCAAAAAAACTGTCACTTCGATTTTGTCCAAAATTTTACCAGATGTTAAAAACGTTATTTTTCACCGCACAAAATTGTTTTGGCAATAAAATGATTTTTTTGTTTATAAAATTTTTGAGGTGACAAATATTTCTATTCAGTTTTTTTTTGAATCATAAGAAAACCGTTAATTAGAATTTGATTTTCAACAATACAAAATGTACTATGACGAAAAACGTTGCGGACATACGTACACACGCACGCACAGACATCTCTCAAAAAAATGTATTTCTACTCTTGTGACATTGAAACATCGAGAAATGTCAAAATTTTCAATTGGAAATATCGGAACGATTACAATAACATCCCATGGGAAGTTATTAAACCTATCACTATCCCCCACCTTAAGGAAATCATTCAGTCTTAAAGTTTTAAAACTGAGCAAAGATATCCTATGAAGTGTTCTTCTCTGTGGGCATTGAGCTGGTGCTTCTTTAAATAAAAATTTAAAAAAAATATAAAAATTATTATCTCTTTTAAGTCATTTTTGACCCAACCTGTGCTTACATAATCGATTTAAATCTGAAAACAAATAAAACTGCTAAATGGAAAACCATTTAGCCCTTAAAAATTAAAGACACACATTTTTAAATTTAATAAACAACAAATAATCAAACATCTGAAATGATGGATATTCCCACAAAATATTTGCTGTCACTTCCGACGTTGACAGATTTGAAAATTTGCCTTACATATTTTTGTGTGTGTGTATTTAATTGCACAAAAATTACATGTGACAGAGATGTCACCTTTGCAAATGAACAACCGCCATCACCTGTCACAGTTGTCAATTCACAAGAAGAAAACATAGATAGGACTGCGTTATTTGGGTAAAGGCTACATTAAGCAAAGGTGTTGTTGCCTTAATTTGAAAAATGTCCTGACTCTTCCTCATTTTGAGGACATTAGCAACCTTGTAGGTACAAACACTAAGAAAAATTGTAAATAACATCACACCTTTGCACTCACAGACAAACACATAAATATATTTTGTTTTATTTAATAAAATGACGTTGAGTGTATATGCGTGTTTAATGAACTTAGTAGGTACATCCTGTTAGATCTCAAATATGTAATTAGTAACTGAAAGCTCAACTCGGTAGAAATAATTTAATTCTTCAAGTTGAAATTATCAAAATAGCAATGAACGTTTTCCTTTGCAAAAAAGCAAACTCCTGAGCTTTCCTTTATTTTCCTCCCAAACATCTCGACGTTAAGATGAAACAAATTACAAAAGAACGCAGAAGGCTATAATGACGACGACGAGACGGTGGCGATGGAGATGGAGATGGCAATGACGCTAACGCTGATGACGGTTGCCAAGGTATAAATGAATAAGGTAGGTGTGAAAAAAGAAAATACTAGAATAAAGCAAAATTGTGTTCAACAATATTTCGAGAAAAAAACGGCACTAAACCATTCTTTTCAAAAATACAGAAAAGAAACGAAATGAATAACCCTATACGACTATTCTTCAGCTATGTTCAAATGTCAGTACATGTGCTCATAAGACGACATGGTGAAGGACCTCTTTTTTGTTGTTAACAATGAACCAACTCCATTGGCATAAATTACGGACATGATAATGATGGGGTTTGAGTTTCAGTTTGAATTTTAAGGGTGGTTTTAGGTTTTTTGGTTTTAAGGTAGGTTCGTGTTTATGGGTGAAGGGTGGTTAAGGCAGAACCAGAGCTAGAGAAGCAGAGCCTTTCTCTTAAAATTGTTATGTCGTGTCCTAGAATGAGGCAGGTGGATTTATTATTCCTGTGTAATGACATTATTACGCAAATAAACACACGCTGGCTGGCTTCGCTTACAACACAAGAAGAAAGCCCTTTAATTTTGTATTTTCTCTCCATGAACACTGAATTCTGCCTTTTTTGCCCAGACAATATACGAATACGATGTGTGTACTCTTAAGCCTTGTTCTTTCTAGAACTGGGTGTGTTTTAAGGATCAAGAAGTTGGGTTGGGTATAGGGATTCTCGGGATGGTATTTTCATGTGTTAAACGTGTGTACAATGTTTATTTTCTTCCATCCCCCATTCCTCTTCTATGGCTATGGTATGGTATTTCAAATAAAGCAACGACGAGGGGTTAAAATATATATGCATATGTATGTGTTTTCAAGGGCACACGTCATCAAAAAGTATAAAATTTTCTACAACTCGTAGGTACAAGTTGTTTTAATCAGTCTCTAGAAGGTTAATGGTGTCAGTTTGGGTAATTTTGCGTAGGACATAAATATTATACTATGCGCCTTTATTTGCCAAAGCAGCGAATTATAACGACAGTAATGCCGAACGAAATGTGCAAAAATAATGTTCATCATAAGAAATGGGATTTATTACTCAACTCAACTCTCGAATATTCAAATCCTCCAAAAACCCCACCAACCAACAAACAACGAAAAGGAGATTTTGAATTGTTTTTGTTCCTGTTCCAAGCTAAAGAAAATAAGTTATAAAATAGGTCAAAACGTGCATTGTATTTTAAATGTCTTTATTTACACTACGAATTAGATAAACTTTTAAAACTGTGATTTTGAAATTTTGTTTGTTTTTCGTTGTTTTCAAAAAATATATTGTTGATATCCCTTTGTTTATTTTATAAGTTGTAGTTTTGTAGATAGAGAAGAGGGACGAAGGAAGTTTATGATTATTATTATTCAGTCTTGAAATATTTTTGTTTGATGATGGCTATTTCTATAATATTCTTTGTGAATTTGAAATGAAAATAGATTTTATTTACATATTTTTGTATTTTAAACTTCTCCAAAAATTTGTTTATTTTTTGTAGGCATATTTGAAAAATTTATCTTTTATATCAATAGTTCTCTGGAATTTACATAAATTATGTCTTATGGTGTTGTGTATATTATTTAGAAATTGAAGTAGATTTTAGGATGATATTATGAGAAGATATACAGCCGAGTTTTCTTACATATTTAAAATGCTATATTTTTTGACTATACTGAAAATAAAATTTATATTGAAACTGTCATTTTGGTTCTTCAATTTGAATAGAAATTACTTTTGTTTTTCTTGAGTTTGCCTCAATGTCAAGTCAACAAAATTATTTTGCAAAGAAATCATATGTATGGAAACAAGTTCTGAACTTGATCTTAATCATAACGAAAAGAGTCATTTAAAAAGATTTAAATATTGTTTGTCTGGGAATTATTGATAACAGAAAATTCTAGTTTGTCTGTTGTTTATGTTCTGTTGTAATGGATTATAAAAAAATCAACTCGAAATGTTGGTGTTATTAAGGAAGTCTTTGACATTATTACAATTTTATTTTTAAAGAGCCTAGGATGTGGCCCAGACTGATAATCCCATTGCTGCCCCTTTGTGCCATTTGAAGGTGCGTATACATTACGAAACATTTTTAAAAACGTTTCAGAAACAGACACAATTTTTTTAAATGTAGAGAAAACATAGGTAGAACCTGAGTGGAATAGATATACAAGGTCAAGAAAAGTATGAAACCACCAGAATGTTATCAAGTTTATAAAAATTAATGAAATAAAAATAGTTTTGTTTGATCTACTTGGAAAACATTTTTAAAATAATATCGCAAGCACCTATAATTTGCTTGAATTTTTAGAAATGTTTCTGCGATTTTTCTTAAATGTTTTCTTAGAGTGTTTTTGCCCAAAACCATAACGTCCATATCCTTAAATGTCATAAGGAACAAAATAAGTCACAAAGCCCAAAAATATAAAACAAAAAATTGCCAAAAAACCAAAACCGAATTTCGTAACAGTAACGTCTAACTAAATTTTAAATAAAGGGACAGTCAAATTGTTAGTTGTCATTTTACCCAAAAGAATTTCTAATTTTGAATTTGTGTTTTATGACATAGGGGTTGGGCTTTGTGGCAACGAAATATAGCGCAAATCATAAAATGACATAATTCAAAAGAAAAGAAATAATAAATAAATTATGTGGTGCAACAATCCGTTAAGGACAAGGGGCCCAGTGCCTTACAACTCTCAAGCATCCCTGTGTGCAAGTATTACTCTTGGAGTCTTCGCAAAGAGGCAGTATCCGTTTACGATAACGCCTTCAATTAAATGTTATATGAGATGACCTGATACCAATTCAAGATAAAATTGAAGACAAATCGATTAACGATTAGAAAACGAGATCAAAAATATTTGTCGCCTCGAATATTTGACGAAATATAAATTATAATACCTCCAAGATAATTTTATGCCACGAAAAATCTTTTTTGACATTTGATTAAAGTTTGAAAAAGAAAAATAAAGTAACTACATTTTTTTCCATTCAAAATGTTAACTTAAAATAGTAATAGTTGGTAAAAATTGACTTTCGAATTCAATATCTTTTCAAAATTTAAAACTATTGCCTTTAAACCAATTTTATATAGTGAAAAAATATTGTTTTCAAAATGTTTTGAATTTTGTTGTCACTTGAAAATTGTTTCTTTACAAAACAGGAAATCCTACAAAAACAACTAAAAACTGATAAGAAATGGTTTTTAACTCAAGTATTATGAAAACAGAGGAAGAAATTGACTTTAAACTTTTCATCTAACACAAAAAATTACTATAAACATTCATAAAAGTTTAAAAAAAAATCGGCAAATGTTAAATTATTAGTGCAAGTTGCCTCTGTTATAGGTTTTTATTTTCTGTAAGAAAACTCTGTAAAAGTGGCTTTTATGGCCACTTTTATCACGACCCGTAAATCATACATTTTAAAAACTTTCAGAAAGAGGTCCGCTTGCAACTTTAATGTTTATTTAAATAAAGGAAAGAGACCCTGTTCCAGCATTATTACGTAGTTTTGGCGTATTTTTTGGCAAATGAAATATTCTTTTTAAAAAGTACGTTTGGAGGTTTTCAACCGAATTGTACTTTTAACATCCCCATACCTGCGATCCATATAAAAGTATGCTCTCAGCTACTGCTTCAAATACTTTAAGCTTGCTACTATGTGCTTAACACTTATTCATGAAGCATTGTTTCCAGGTCATATTAATAGTGGTTTTCGACTTTACCAATTCCTTCAAGGGTTTATCCATATTTAAATCATTTGTAACAGTAATGCGAATATATTAGTATTCTCGCACACTTTCAATATTTTCGCGATTATAGCTCCCCGTCCCCGTCCTGCTATACGGCGCAGTACCCGTGGCATAATGGTTAGTGCGTTGGACTGTCATGCGAGAGGTCTTGGGTTCGATCTCTGCCTATGCCATCTAAAGTTTTTTCACGGGTACTGGCTCTTGCGTGGAATTGACAAATTCTCCAAGAGTAATTCTTGTCATGAAAAGTGCTTTCTCAAATTTGCCGTTCGGATTCGGCTTAAAAATGTAGGTCCCTTCCATCCCTGACAACAGTACTCGCACACAGGAATGGATAAGAGTTGTCAGTCACTAGGCCCTAGTTCACAAACGGACTGTTGCGCCACCCAATTTATTTTTATATACGGTGCAGAAAAGGTCGTATCGAGAGAAAAGTTCTTCGTGTGATCTAAGGTCCCGTATGGATCGAAGGGGAGTGGAAGAGAAGATGGAACGACGAGCTGTACAGGCTGTACAGAGACGACGTAGACTTAGAGAGAAGGGTAAAAGCCCAAATCACACCCACAGGAGAGCGCAGTAGAGGAAGACCGCGGATCAGGTGGCGCACACAAGTGGAAAATGACCTCACCTAACTTAAAGCGCGAAACTGGAGAAATCTAGCTAGGGACCGAGCTAGATGGAGAAGTTTGTTGGGTAAGGCCCTAGTTCACACAAGACTGTAGCGCCACCTTAAGTAAGTAAGCATTGCGTCCACCACCACTTTTAATAACTATAACCTTCGATCTTTTATCTATATCAACTATTAAATTCCATAGCTGACAATTCTGGTAGTGTCATTTTTGATTAACATCTCGAGTTCGAAATTTGTTAACTACTACGCGAGTTCAGAATTAATTTTAACATTGGCGGTTCCCAATCAGCAAAATCCATGAAGCTAATTTTCACCTCAATGGTTTTGTAAATAAATCAAAATTTCCGCTATTATAACACAGACCTCAAAATGTCTATAACCACCGTTGCACAGCCCTTAGTGACTGTTATGTGTTCACGTTTAAAAATATGGATCATTTGTCCTTAATTTTTGGACGAACAAAGAAAACAGTGTGAGTCAATAGTGCCCATTGCATTGACAATCTAAATAACTTTTTCACTTTTGACCTCGGGAAAACAACACATTCGCATGGGAAAAATTACATTCCAGAAAATCTAATCGCTTTTACTAATAAATTACCAAAGATTTGAATAATATTTCGATGAAATTGGTATAACGGAAAAACAACACATTCCCAACCCTTATGAAATAAGTTGTCGAAAATATTCAACATATCATACACGTATATTAACGCGGGCTTCGCGAGCTACGTGCCTCAAGCCTGGTGTCAAATCCAGAGATTATACTCTGTCCATGTTAATAACATGAAATGATTCTGTTTGAGAATGCTGTTACATCATGTGCGTTGTGCCAACCTCTTTTAATGATCTAAAAAAGCAAAATGATCATGAATTTACAACATTTCGAGAAACGTGTGAGGCCTGAGGGTTATAAGAAAACTACAACCAGTGGGAAATAACTCTAAAAGAGGTCGCACAATGCATATCTGCTCACAAAGTGCGAGAGCTTTTTGATATATTAGTAGCAACATGTGGACTGTAAAATCCTCAACAATTGTGGGATAAGTTTAAAATTGATATGGCGGATGATATTTTAAACAGAGTTCAAGAACAAAATCCAACAGATATAGTTTACAATAAGACGTTAACTTTTCTAGAAAACCACGTTATAAATATTAGATTTTGTCTGAATTTGGAATGGCCAGACCACAGTGAATAGGGGAAGTGAGCAGTGGTACAGAGGATGTTTCACTTTTAAATTCAGAACAAAAAAGAGGCTGGGATGCGACCCACACTGATAACTTCCCATCCCGTCTGTCGATTTGTCTTGCTTAAAAGTTTGTCTATACGTACTCGTATCAATTTTTACCAAATTTGCGTACTGTTTTTAATAGATTTTGTTTTTTTTTGAAAAAACGGACTGTTGGATTTTTATATAAAAATTACTGAATATCGAAAACAATACTTTCTGTGAAATAAAATAAGTTTGAAGCCAATATTTTTAATTTTTGAAAAGCTATTTGAGTCGAAAGTAAATGTTTACCAAGTTTTAGTATTGTTTTTTTTAGAGTTTTATTTTTTGTAAAAAAACCGTCAATTCGATTTTCTTCAAAATTCTATCGAATGTTGAAAACAATATTTTCTACAAGATAAAATTAGTTTGAAGCCAATATTTTATAGTTTTGAAAAGATATTTGAGTCGAAAATCAATTTTAACCAACTTTTGTTAAATTTTTTTTTAGGTATTTAATTTTTTGTACAAAAACTATCAATTCGATTTTTTTCAAAATTTTACTAAATGTTAACAAAAAAATTTTTTGAAAGATAAAAGTAGTTAAAAGCCAATATCTACAATTTTTGAAAAGATATTTGAGTCGAAAATCAATTTTTACCAACTTTTATAAATTTTTTTTAAGGTTTTTATTTTTTGTAAAAAAACTGTCAATTCGATTTTTCTCAACATCTTTCAGAATGCTTAAAACAATATTTCTTATAAGATAAAATAAGTTTGAAGTCTAACTTTCAAGTTTTTGAAAAGATATTTGAATCCATATTCAATTTTTACCAACTTTTGTTAATTATTGTTCGGTTTTTAATTTTTTGTCAAAAAAACTGTTAATTCGATTTCGTTCAAAATTTTACTGAATGTTGACAACAATATTTTTTAATAGATAAAAGTTAATTAGAGCCAATATCTCAAAGTTTTGAAAAGATATTTGAGTCGAAAATCAATTTTTACCAACTTTTATTCATTTTTTTTAGGTTTTTATTTTTTGTAAAAAAAAACTATCAATTCGATTTTCCTCAAAATTTTACAGAATGTTGAAAATAATATTTCTTATAAGTTAAAATAAGCTTGAAGCCTAAATTTTAAGTTTTTGAAAAGATATTTGAATCGATATTTAATTTTTACGAACTTTGAGTAATGTTTTTTTTAGATTTTTATTTTTTATAAAAAAAACTGTCAATTCGATTTTTCTCAAAAGTTTATCAGATTTCAAAAACATTATTCTCCGTTGCTCAAAATTGTTTTGGAGATGAAATCATATGTTAGTCGTTAAATTTAGGAGGTGACAAATTTTTTTTTTCAGTTTTTTTGATTTAGAAAAAAAACCGTTAGATAGATTTTTTTCAAAAAATATACTTCTTTGAGATCACGTTACAGTTTATTATATAAAATTTAATTCATGTCTCTAGCGTTTTTGGTTCGTAAGATATTTAGGGTTAACCAAAATTTTCACCTTTTTTTTAAACTGCTATGGTAAAAAACCACCCACGCAATTTTCTTTAGAGCCTTTTCTGCATCTTTCTGCCTTATTATCTGTATAACAAAATTTATTTGAAGTCGATATCTCTTCTGGTTCTTGAGCTATGGACGACGAAAAAAACGTCTTGAACGTACGGACGTACGGACGTACAGAACGTACGGACGTACGGACGTACAGAACGTACGGACGTACGAACGTACGTACACACGCACGCACAGACATCTTTCTAAAAATCTTTTATTTCGACTCTAGGGACCTTGAAACGTCGAGAAATGTCAAAATTTTCAATTTGACAAATCGGACCCATTACAATAACTTCCTATGGGAAGTTAAAAATAGTTTTTGACACAGTTATAAACAAAATTTCCAGCAGAAAAGGTGGTTTTCTAATTTTAGATGCTCTAGGACGCACAGGCAAAGCTTTTCTTTTGAATCTATTTTTAGCTTAAATTCGGAAAATCAATGGAGTTGCTTTAGCAGCAGCTTCCCCAGGAATAGCAGCCGCGCTGCTTAGTGAAGGACGGACAGCGCACTCGGCTCCAAAATTTAATAAAACACATAAGAACTTACCACTTGGTTGATATAAATCTTATTTAAAGATTGGAATATTGTTGGGGCTAAATAAATCTTTTTACATTCATCGTTTTGAAATGTAATATGAACTTAATGATGAGGGAGTTGGAAAGTTTCCACTGACCTAAAGAAGCATAATATAAGGATGCTTATACTTTTCAATGTCAGGTAGGTTGCGACTTATTACAGTTGTGGCTTCGTTACACAATTTAACAATATCTAACAACAAAGGTTAGGTTAGGTTAGGTTTATTTATATAAAACAACAATGTTTCTCTATTAATTTAAATAAAAGGTTTAAAGGAAAGAATATTTTTTTTCAAATTTCTGGATCCTTAAAGCTTTCTTGAAAAATTACGCAAATGTGTTATATATGAAAACATATTGCTATAAAGACAAAAACTGTTTGTTTTTAGAAAAAGTATTTGTTTTTGTATTCCTTATATTCGAATACCTTAAGAACATTAAGTCATAATTCCTTCTTCAGGAATATCAAAGCAGTGAATTTGAATTAAGTTTCTTTTTTCCATTTTCATTTTCTTAGAAAAAGTTATGCTGAATTGTCATTCCTTGTTTAACAATACAACGAAATTTAAATTTAATTTTTGTATACTGCTGCGTTCTTCTATTACATTCATACATAACTTCAAATTGATTTTTGTTTGTTTCTGGCATTTTCATATGAATTCGTAAAACTGTCTAACGCACTGTAATAATAATTTCGTAGAATTTAAAAATAACAACGAACGAGTTTGATGAATTTTGCGAAAAAGATTCTAAAAAATATAAAATCAATGAAATGCTTGGGAGCTTAAGTTTAATAAGAAAAATTTGTTTCCGATGAAAAAGAAGTTGGTAGATTGAAAAAATAAAATAAAGTTAGGTCATGTAATGCAGAAAATAATTTTCAGAAAAAATAAATACGCATGTGAATTAATATTTTCAGTAACTTGAACCTTTACAGTATTTGTATAAGAATTGTTCTTTTATTGTAGTTTTTCGAAAGATGTGTGATTAATTAAAAATAATATTTAAATTAAAAATGATTATATTATATGCGCTCGATTTTTTATCCAATTTCAAGTCCGTATTGAAACACCGCAATCAAATTTCCAAATTCTAATTATGTAGCAAACAAGGGGTTCTCTTGATTCAGAAATCCTTTCCCCCCTTCAAACTTAAGACTTTTAAAGAGATAATGATGGGAGAATGTTGGGCTATTTATGGATTCCTTGGAATCTCAGATAGGTTGCTCAAGCCCTAACCTTTAAAATTGATTAGAAAAGCTAAAATCCTTGGAGATTTTCTGATCAAACACAATTTTTAAATCCGATGAAATTTCCAAACGTTTGAGTAAAGCCGGAAACAAACAGAGCACATAGATACACAAATGTAAACTATTAAATTGTGGTTTTTGATATTTGCATTTTGTTGAAAAACAAAAGTTGGGTCCACGATTTGAACTCCAAACCTCAAAACTTGGAGACTTCATTACAATGACGAAATTAAAAAAAAAATATATGCTGTAGTTTATTTTTGTGGGCCTCAATCACATCGCCAGCTCAAAAAGATCACCAAATAATGGCGTTGATCAAGTTGAAAAAGCTTAGAACAATCTATTTTCAAAACACAATTCTACAATTCTTCTATTTAGCGGTGATTTTACTACCCTTTTTACGCCTAGACACATTGTGAAAAGAAAGGGCTTGAAAGTTGGTGTCGGTGTACATACATTTTGAAGAAAAGAGTGTTGTAAGGCATTATACATTCGCTTTGTACGGCTAAGGAACGAATATCTGTACTGGACAGTGCAATCAAAGTTGGAGTCGAGGTATACTGATGAGCAATCTTAGGAGCGCCAATATTACAATTAAACTATTTCAGGGGAGGAATTAAATGGCTTATTTTTCTAGAGTGTAATTCGTTAAAATAACGGTACAAAATTGTAAGATAAGGAACTTAACGATGATATTTAAGCGACTTAAATGAATCAATGAATTGATTTGCATATTTAATTGCTTTCAAAGCTGCTTTCGACACCGTGGATCGCAATGTCCTATTTTACAAGCTTTATATGTCGCTTTAGTTCGGAAGAGTATTAAAAGATATTTAAGATTAAAAAAGATGTTTAAGATTAGAGTATTAAAAAAGCCAATGATAAATAAGCTTGCTGAATATTGTAAAAGGTGGAACCTAGTGGTAAATTTAAGTAAATCATAAGTGATGGTTTTTAATAATGGCTCAGGAAGATCGGGTGCAAGTGAGCAATGGCTCTATAATGGTGAAAGAGTAGATTTGGTGAAGGAAAACAAATATCTAGGAGTCTGCTTTACTAAGAACTTGAGGATAGAAAAAAATGTCACTGACAAACGTTTTAAGGCGAAAACAGCTATAAACGTAGCATGAAAGCAATGTTTTAATAATAAGGAAATCACGCATTCCAGTATTCTTCAAAGCTATATCAGAATCAGTTATGTTTTATGCGGCACAAGCTTGGGGTCGGAAATATGAACAAGTGGAAAACTGCTTATTTTACATTAAACTGACTTTTTACCTTCCTTCGAGTACGCCAAACTACATGATCATGTTGGAATCAGGTATATCGCCTTTAATCATTAAAACACTCAAGTTGCAGTTTGAATACATCCTCAAATCTCTGGATATGCCAAGTTATCGTCTCCCAAAGAAAGTAGCTCTTCAAACAATCCAATCCCGAAGTGGATGGTTTAAAGACTGCTTAGAACTTGCCAAGCAGGTGAGTGTTGACGTAAACTACAGTAACCTTTCCTCTTTGAAACCTTCTTTATAAAGCCTAATAGCTCGTCTGGATGAAGCCTCAATAGAACAACACAAGCAAGCCAAAAGCTCACTGCACCGCATGATGATATACAGTAAGCTAGACTACGATCTCCGGGAAAGAAACTACTTCCACGACAAAAATATCATCGAACAAATTTCGTGCATGTTCCGGTTAAGAGGAGAACTCCTTAATCTGAACTACATTCCTCACCGCGACGATTTATTTATTTTATTCAACGTGTGCAACTTGAATGAGGGCGAGGATGTTTTTCATTTTGTTGGGCGATGTGCGATACTGAGAGAAATAAGAAGACTTATTCTAGCCAGTGACTGTTCACGAAGAAACGATGCAATTTTTCAACTTGGTTGTGTATGCGGTGTCCCCAAACTTGAGCACAATACAAAATAATAGCTTTTCAGGCGCCATTAAACTTTGTTGAGTGTTTGACGGTATTGTCTCACAGCAGTTTCGACCACGTAGCATTTATTTAATTTTTGATGCTCCTCATCTGTTTAAACACTCCGTCAATATATATGTATTGAAAAGACACATTAATTTCAGAATTATTGTAAAACCATTTTTCGCACTCTTCTTCCACCACATCGAAATATTACTATTTCCGACTTATCAAGATTTCTTCAAGATTCCATTCAATGCAGTAAGTCTTTAAAACCCTCAATTAGCTGTTGCAAATTGGAAGGATTATCTGACTACAGTTCAATATCTACTACTAGTAAGGCTAACAAAATAAACTTGTTTTAAAATTTAACATAAAATTCTATATTTTTTGTTGGCATCATAGTAGTTTCTTCGAAACATATCCAATTTTAGTTTTCGGAGCGTTTTAAGGTGTTTAAGAGAATTTTTCCTGGATATAAAATATAAAATAAGAAACCAAGTTTTTTTTTGGTTCAAACTTAACATTTTGTTGAATGGGAGCTCCGTTTGCTTCATAAATACAGCTGTTAATTGCTTTGCAGCATTCTTCAATGGAATCTGTTGGTATTATGATGGTGGTTACAAGTTTTTATAAGTAACGCCTCTTTGGTCGTACCATTGTATTCTAGAGACACCTCTTTGGTTAGTATTTTTTGCTGTTACTTACAATTTAAAGGAACACTATACCAACTAAGAAGCAATATTTTCCGGTTTTCTTGTCCAGCAGTTTTTACCAGTTTTGTAGTGAATTCTAACAATATCAATGTCTTTTTGAAGTTACTGAAGCTTAATTTCTACTTGTTAAACTTCAAAAAGTTAGAGCTTTAAAAATAACACCTGCCCAAATAGTCCTCTAATTCAAAATTCAATATTTTATTGAAAAACCCTTCTTCTAAGTTATTAAAACATAAGATCCAAGAGTTAAGCCTTGAAAAACTCTGCGACTTAAAAGTAACAAATAGGATACATTACTAAAACTGCTTTATACAAAATTCCAGTGTCGGAAAATTAATTTTTCCAAGGAAATGAGATAATCGCAAACAACGAAAAATACATTTAAAAACTTTATAGGTACGAGCAGCCTTTGAACTTAGCACAAACTTGCGTCTCAAACGACCAATTTATTCCTTAAATTTCTCTCAAGGGACTTTCGTTTCTCTCTACCCTTACCACGGGTACCCGCTCCCATCCAATGCAATATCCCCAGACCCCTGCTTTTTGTTTTGAATCTGTTGGAACACAGTGTGTTGTACATTATATACAAAACGTTAAATTGTGATGATAGCTATGAAATATAATCCCATAAATGTTGACGTTTTGTTATTTTGTTGTTGTTGTGTTTATTCGATTTGTTTATGAGATTTGGTTGCATGATTCAGCAAAATTCTTCTCACTTCATAATGTTGTCAGCAAATCCAGCAGAATGTGTGTTTACTTGCAAACAGAATATCTGGATTATGGCGATAAAGAGAATTTTTATAAATATAACCTAGAATAGCCGGCGTTATTGTGTACATACCGTTATATGCATGGATGGCTTATACAGTACATGATGTGTATAATATGGGGGTTTGTGGGAAGAGCGATGGGTGGTGGGTGTTGGTTGTGTGGTTCTTGTGATAGGTATTTATGTAGATGGTATGAGGTAAGCAATTGGTGCTTTCATAACTTGCGAGCGTAATCCCCAAATGGCCACATGGGGAACTTGCTCTATTTCATTTGAATATATCTGCTGTGTGACTTATGCAAGATACCGAAAAACCGGCGGAGCGGAGGTTTACCATCATTTCTGGGTACCTTTTTCCCAGTTGATATCCGTTATTCACTTTAATCATGCAATACATACCCTATACCAACTCCCAACTCTCAGCTCCCATCTGCCAACTGCCAACTTCCAACCCCCAAAACGACCAACCCTGAGTCTAATGTTTTCTTTTTTTTTGATATCCTTTGGAGCGTCTTTATTTTTTCCTTTTTTGTATTTAACTTGCTGAGGCCGGCCTTAGCCCATTTAATTTTTGTTTTTGTTTGTTTGTTGGGTTATTTTTGGTGTGTTTTTCCTACTTTCTGTGTGTCTCTGTCATTGGGAAATCCCTTTGCATATACGAAACAAAGGATTTTCCATTTCGTTCTGTGATGAGGTTTTACGAGTGAATTTATATATAAAACAAAAACGAAGAAAAAAACTAAAAAAAAATATACAAACAAACAAAAAATATAAGCAGAAATAAAAACAACACTTATGCACGAATGAAACTTAAACAAAAAAAAAAAAAAAAAAAGAAGGAAGAAAATTCGAAAGAAGGAAAATCGTTTTGCATTTCCAGATAGCTCTTAAAAGGACTTGAAAGTTTTTTGTATTTTTTATTTTTCTCGTTTTGCACTTTTTCTTCTTTCAAAAAATGTTGAGAAAAAAGGACTTCGAACTGTGTGTATAATAGTAGGTAAGGATATATTCCAACCTACACATCTATATAGAGATTGTTTGTGTGAGTATTTTAATGTTAATTTTTGCTTTCTTATTCGAGATTCATTACTGCTTGATGTCGAACATGCCTTTGAGATTTACTTTAGTGAGTATTTTTTCTTTTTTTTTCTTGTTCATTCGTTTTTTAAGGACACTTAAAGGAAAGGCAATACAAAAAAATAAAAAATACGCAAAAATGGAGAGTAATCCTTTTAAAAATATTACATTTTTTTCTATAACTTATCTGAATGGATATCTTTTACTTATGGAATGGTTTTCTGGCACACAGAGAGACAGTGGAGATTTCAGGTCTTAAAAAAAAATCTGGCTTTTGAAAAAGATAAACTTACATCTACTAAATGTTAAGAGATGGCCTGGAAAATGCTTATTCAAAAATCCAAGGATAATAAATATTAGATTGAATTAAACGTTATTCAATAGAAAACATAGAAAACGAATTTTTAAAAAGTATTTTTAATAAAGTGCAGGTTTCTAATGAAGGCAAAGGGATTTTTAAGCTTCGGAGATAATTTTGTCTGCTTTACAATCATTTGAAAAGATTAAATTTGTCAAAAAAACCCTCTTCAAATTCTACTTTATATCTGAAATACTATTTAAAAATAAAACGTTAAAGGTTACCTGCTTCATATCTAAATGAGTTTTGATTTTATTTTCAAGTCGACAGTTTTATCAATTATAATGAAAATATATTAAACATATCTGGGTTAAACTTCTTTTCATCTGAAAATATTACTTTACTCTAATTTTTTGATAAGGTGTTACCATCAGTATTCCATGCCATGTCTTACCCAATGATGGAGTCATCGGTCACTTCTACGACACCCCCTTTGGGGGAAAATTATTTGGATATAGAAATTCCTTTGAATTCAAAACTTATCGTATTGCGTTAATGGATATGCCCCCCCTTATATTTTTAATTATTTATCTATATATATAAAAGAAAGACGTGTTAGTTACACCACTTATAACTCAAGAACGGCAGAACAGATTTTGCTGAAAATTGGGAGGGAGGTAGCTTAGAGCCAGGAGACGGACATAGGATACTTTTTATCTCGTTCGACAGCGTTCCCGTGTGACTAGACATGAAACGTCAGTCACTATAAAACGTGGTATAATAAAAAATAATCAGACTTGGAATAACAAAACGCAAATGACAGCTATGTAATTCACGTAAAATGACAGCTATGTAATGACGTATGGATGACAATTTGATATTTGTAAGAAATCAATATTAAAACTATTTCTATTAAATAAATAATTAAGAAGTGGATTGAAGTGAAGTGAAGTTTAATTAAAAGTGAAGTGAAAATCGAGAATTGGAACGGGAACGTGAATATGATCACCAGGAATTAGATTTAGTAGTTCAAAGGAATGTACGCGTGTTGAATTACCAACAAAAGGAAGTTTATGATACTTTAATGAAGGCAATCGCTGATGAAAATGGTGGTTTATATTTCCTGGATGCCCCTGGTAGAACAGGCAAGACATTTCTTATGTCATTAGTTTTAGCAACTGTTCGGGCGAGATCCAACATAGCGGTTGCAGTTGCTTCTTCTGGAATAGCAGCCACATTGTTAGAAGGATGCCGTACGGCTCATTCAGCATTCAAATTACCGTTAAATCTTCAAACTATTGAAGAACCAACGTGTAATATTGAAAAACACTCAGCAATGGCCAAAGTTTTAGCGGCATCGAAAATCATCATCTGGGACGAATGCACAATGGCGCATAAACGTGCATTAGAAGCACTTAACTGAACATTAAAAGATTTAAGCAATGACTCGAGATGTTTTGGAGGAGCAATGATTTAACTGTCTGGCGATTTCCGCCAAATACTGCCAGTAATTCCAAGATATACGGCTGCCGATGAAATGAACGCTTGCCTCAAATCGTCAAATCTATGGCGCTATGTGAAGAAACTGCAGCTGACAACAAACATGAGAGTTACATTGCTTAATGATACATCTGCTGAAGATTTCTCGGAGCAATTGCTGACTATCGGTAATGGTCAAGTACTTGTCGATGAATCGAGCGGATTAATATCATTTCCAAATAATTTCTGTAATTTTGTCTCATCAAAAGACGAACTTATCAACAATGTATTTCCAAATATTATTTCTAACTACAAAAATAATGAATGGTTGTGTGAGCGAGCAATTTTAGCGGCTAAGAATAAAGATGTAGATGACCTGAACTACATAATTCAAAATAAAATCATTGGAACAATACATTCATTCAAATCTATTGACTGCGTCACAAATGAAGATGGAGCCACCAACTATCCAATTGAATTTTTAAACTCTTTGGACGTGCCTGGCTTACCACCGCACAATTTACGCCTAAAGGTTGGCTCCGTAGTAATCATGCTTCGAAACATAAACCAACCAAAACTGTGCAACGGTACGCGTTTGGTGGTTAGTAAATTGATGAACAATGTAATTTACGCTACGATAATGATAGGAAAATTCAAGGGTGAGGAAATTCTCATTCTGAGGATCCCGATGATCCCAACCGATATGCCGTTTAAATTTAAAAGACTTCAATTTCCGATACGTCTTGCATTTGTAATGACCATCAACAAATCACAAGGCCAATCCTTAAAAGTTTGTGGTTTAAATCTAGAACATTCATGTTTTTCCCATATTCAATTAAACGTGGCATGTTCAAGGGTCGGAAGACCATCTGCGCTGCCGTTTGTTTTTGCGCCTGATAATAAAACAAAAAATGTCGTGTATCACAAGGTACTTAAGTGAAGAGCAACCTATGTACTAAAATACAGAAATAATAATGAATGATTAATGTAGTTATTTAATTTTTGTTTGTATTTTTTCCAATAAAAAAAAACACAATCTGCTTATTTATTGCCATTAAGGCGGAACAAAGTTCGTCGGGTCAGCTAGTTTTGTATAAATGAAAATAAAATTTGTATTTTACTGCTTTAAACATTACTTTTAACTGAGGATTTCACTAAGAATCTGAAATTCATCACAAATTCATCAATTTGTGACCATGAGAGGATATAGGTAGGGTGATATGGGCCATAAAGCTTATGCAGTTTAGTTGTGTGGTAGTCTACATCTACTTATTTAAAACGTCCGTTACTATAATATGAATCCACTTATTCTAACCCAAATCTCAGATGTGCTCATTAATTAATCATCAGTTACATGAGCAGACGTTTACACTAGCAATCTCCGCTGCCACATCTCCCTTTCTTTTGTAGATCGGATTCACCATCGTTGGCTGAGAGGTCAAAGTCATCATAGCGACGTGTGGTTTTTTCAACTGCCATCTGTGTTATTATCTTCTGACATATGCAAACTCTCTGCAGCTGGTGTTAATAACGGCAAAAACTTTTTCACATGATCAACATTTCTTTCGAAAAGAGAACTGGAAGATATATCTTCTATAATTACCTTTGGTCCAGTTCTGTTCAAAACCGTAAACTCGTTAGGTTGGAAAAGAGTATCTAACTTCCTTAACGGCTCTGTCCGTTTGACCAACACCCTATCCCCAACATCAATCTCAGATTCTTTAACGTGCCGTTTAGAATGTTCACTTTGATTACCCTTTTTTTCTGAATAGTATCTCTGTCTACAAAGTCTGTGTTCGGTGGTGCTGCTTCCAGGTCATTTACAGGTGGTATCTTGGATCTATTTGCTCTTCCATACATAAGTTCTGCGGGTGTCTTGTCTGTTGTTGCATGCGGTGTAGTATAGTACAACATTAAATAATGCTTCAGTAACATGACCAGACGTTGCCTAGCAGCGGCCGCTGCCACAAGTTGTATAAGTAAAGATTTAATCTAAAGATTTGTTAATAATTTAACGATAATCACCAAAAAACCATTTGCTGCCAAAAACAATTAAAATCACACATTTTAGAATTTAAAAAAAATCTTTATCAATGCTTTAAATTATTTTCATAAGAGGTTCAGGTTCTTAAGAAATAACCTTGAACAAACAATTGACAATTTGATAAAGTTGCCTTAAAATTCCTGAAACTCGTCTTTAATTGTGTTTCTTATTTTATTTTGACGCAGGTAAACAGTTTATAAGACTTTCGCAAACTGTTTTTTTTTTTAATTAATTTTTTATAAAATACAAAATCTTTAAAGTCTTAACAAATTGAATAAATCTACTGTTTGGAATGAAACTGCTCTAGATGCTCCAGAACTGAGATTTAAACATGAAAATTAAAAAATATAAATGTCCCACAAACAGCAAAAATTACATTTTCGGTAAACTAATGTCTAATTGAAAAAACAATGAACATTTCATATCTATTAATTTAACATAAAAGCTTTGAATTCTTGAGAACTAATGTGAAAAGAGATTCTGGAAGTTGTAGCCTATAAGTGACACACCAAATTTTCTTCCTTATTTTGTTTACCTTAGTTTGTTTTTGTTTAATTTTTAGAGAAGCTACACTAAGTTTTTTGAAAATCATAATCGCAATTTTTTTTAATTTATTAAAAAGGTAAAGGTGGAAACTAAGTTTTTTTCAATGCTACCACTTTGGTTTTTACATTGATTCCTAAAAACACTAAACTTACGAGTATGCTGCTGTACGGAGACTGTTTGGACCAAGTGTATGTACTTTAATGCACCTATTTTCTAAAAGTTAAGAACCAAACATTTTTGTCTCTACAATTCGTAAGGTTTGTTGACTCCCCTAAGATCAAAATATTTCCAAATGGTTCACTCAAAACAGTAAATTAGAACTTGTCTTATAGCGATAATTGAAATACACTCCCGAAAATTGGGTCAAAAAAAATTAGTCAAAAAAGTCAGAACATTTTGTATAACGGATTCTGTTTTATTTTCTACGAAAAAAGATCACATTTTTCTTCCGAACTTCCTCACTGTCTAGGATTCTGCATCTTATTTATGTTTATTGTTTATAGCGTTCTTCACGTTTATAGAAATGCGGGAACAAGATTTGTTTTCAATATAATTTCTAACACTTCTGCGTAATGTGCACCAAAAACCTTCTAAACTATTGTATTTTTACTAGAGAATTCTGTTGGAATCTTGGAATGTTTTTGTAGAGATTTGTCGAAATCAAACAGATAGGCCATATCTTCCTGGTCAACAGTCTTATAAAATAAAATATGTAAATGTAAGGTTAAGACTTAAGATACAAATAATGCTATTTAAATATTGTCAGCCTCCTTAAGAGAACATTATTATGCGGTGCTCAAAAAATCATCTTTATGTTAAGTTTGTGACCCCCCTCTGATTGAAAGTCTGGATCCAACCTTGCCAAATTGAGCTGTTATGGCTTACGCTCATTGTTTAGTGAAGGCTTTTTTTGCAGCTGAAGGTGCTTCAGGTGTCTGGCAATTTTGATTACTCGACTAATAGTTCCTCGGATCACTTCTAATCTAGCGTCATGTCTGATCTTATTCAGAAAGTGTGTGGAATTGGAGGCATTTTTAATGATTTTGAAATATATAGTTCCTCATGCACAGATCAAAGAAGTATTAAAAATAGTTTTCTGTAAGAAAGTTTAATTCTAAGGATTTTTGCTCTATATTGTAAATATCCTTATAATGGTTTAACACAGTGCTAGTAATTAGGAAGGGAGGATAGGGTAAGAAAGAAGATACCGATGCACATTGGTTTTGAATGTCTGCACATTAAATGAGTGGGAAATATTAAGTCTGGTAAAGCATTTCACGTTCGTGTAGTGGGACTGAAGAACGAATCTCTGTAATTTACAGTACGTCTCAAAATGAAGCTTAATTGTAAACTTATGAGCATTCCTATATGAACGGGTATTACGGTTGAATTTTTTGAGTGGCGAATGCAACTAGCTATTTAATTAGATCATTGCTCACTGAAGTAGCGATAAAATATTGACAGGCATGAACCCTTACGACGACGGTGTTCGAAGAAATTTCAGTTAGACAACGGTAACCCATCATTTTTAGAACTCTGAATTTAGGCTTTTTAAATTATAGCCAGAGCAGAAGGGATAGACTTCTTGCGTCGTCGGAGAAAACCTAAGCATTTAGCAGAATTGTTGGCGATGTCAATATGATCACTTCAAAAACAAGTGGTTGTGATGCACATACCTAGAACTGAAAGCTAATCAGTCTTCACAATGCAAGTAATACTCATGAATGCAAGTAATACTCATTAGGGAAGGGTTACGTTTTTGCGGAAAGGAGACAGCTTTGAGTTTTCGAAGCATTAAATTATACATGCGGTTTTTGATGCTTCATCTGATCTGATCTGTTTCTAAAAGTAGTTTCTAACTGAGCCTTAAGTAGGTCACAGAGAAGAATGTGGCGGCTTTAGCCGATAATGTGAGACTCAATTAAAAAAAATTCAACTCGCTATAAATAACGTTGGGATATATATCTTCAAAGCTTAACATTTAACGCTCTAAGGAGAGTTCTTTACAAAGGTATCAAATAATTAGCTTTTAAAAGGGTCAAACATCAACTCCGCTTTAGTTTCGCTGTTGAAGTTAAAAGGATCTTCAATTCATCTATTGAAGTCTACGCTAAACAAAATTGACGCTTATGGAGCTCGGATAAAGCAAGTTACTGTTGAGAAGCAAAAGCACTAATAGAGAGTGATGTGTTAACCAAGTTTTTTCTTATTAAATTTTAAGACATATATTTGGATGACATCTGGTTTACGCTGGATGGTACGTCAGTGATACTTCACTACATAGTTCCATGCCAATATCGATATTTTTTGCAAATCCATAAATAGTGTTATAGCCATAATGGTGACATACAGTGCCCTCCTCTAACAATCCGGAAGAGATTTAAGCTCGGGAAATCTGAGTGAAAGAATCTGCCACTGGGAATCCACTGGAACCAAAAGGTTGAACGACGTTGTTTAAATGAAGATGTTCATGAGAAAATCTTTGTACCAAATCTGCCAAACATTCCCACCCTTTTTAAGAAGTTTGTATAGTGTTTCCATAAGCCTAACAAACTTATCAATAATCAGAACGAAATCCACTTTTTCCACATATTTGCTGTTCCTCTACTGTACACTCAATTCAAATCGATGGTCCTCGCTTGAATTTATTTTTATTTATACAAAAAGAGTTTTTCACATTCAAAAACAATTTTTGTTGTTTGTAGTTTTTCAATTTTCCTAAAAATTAAAAACAAATAACTGGAGGGGGTTAAGCCCTGTTATTTTGTTTGGTTTAAAATAAAAAATAAACTAAGCCCATTGAATTGAATTTTATTTCTGAAAACCTTAAAATAGTATAAATCCAAGCTGAACAAAAATTAACCAACTTCCTACAACTATCGTCGTGCCTATATTTTCGAGTATAGGCCTTAATGCTTTCACTTTTTCGCTTTTCTCTTAATTTTCATTTTGCTTTTTATGTTCGACCCAGAAATGAAAAGCTGCTGCTTCTGCTGCCGCGTTAGAACTGTGTATATGTGTTTATATGGTGTTATCCTGTACGCCATAACCATATCCTTTTGAAATAAGAGCGTATTATAAGTACGGATGTGATGACGGTTGGGTGAATTCTGAAAATTACGGATTATTCTGATATCATTAAGTACACGAGTCCAGTGATGCGTGTGCTATAGCTTTATGTACACAATCGCACACTCATGTTATATTCGGATGGGATGGGAGTGATGAGTGTCCTTAAAGGAGATTTTCAATAAACGACCGGAAATGGAACCTGAACACAAGCAGCGGGAATGATAGCAGCAAGGAAGCAGTCGGCCCGCCCGGCGGTATTGGGTCACATGAGATTTCTTTTTACTGTGATGCTGTGCAAGCAGCTATATACAAGTATAGTAGTCGCCCCCAATGAAGAAAGAATAAACATAAACAGAAGACGAATCAAATAAATCTGTTTTAATTAATATTTATTTTTCGATTATGTGTTCAATGTGAATTGTACCTACATTGGATTCAGGCAGGACCAAATGAAACACGATGTAGGAATATAAGTAGGTATTGGTCGTAAGGATATATTATTTAAGTGAAATACCAACAAAAACATCTGTTTCTTTGGTATCACATTAAATCTTTTACAATGTTCGCATTTTTCTTATAAATAAAAATAAAATTAAAAGGTCCTTGAAATGGAGGCTATAAATATAGTTTAACATTTGTGTGTTTATTTATACGTATGTTCATTGTTACATTTATATTGAGTTTGTGGGAAATT
Source organism: Eupeodes corollae (assembly GCF_945859685.1). NCBI lineage: Eukaryota > Metazoa > Arthropoda > Insecta > Diptera > Syrphidae > Eupeodes > Eupeodes corollae. The sequence continues at coordinate 84,820,532 of NC_079147.1, forward strand.
TTGAGACTGGTAAAACATTCGTGTAGTGCGGCTGAAAAAATAATCTCATGGGCTCAAAAGTAAACTGATGAGCATTTCTGGAAGTACACGTATTAGGGTTGAATTGTTTGATAGACAAAAACCCCCGACAAGGCTGAAAAACCTAAATACTTTCAAGTGTTTTTAGCGACCATACATTGAACTGATAGCTGCTCAGTCTCTTTCATGCAAGCCCAAACATGGATTGAATGGCAGAATTGGAGTGGGTAACGCTTTTCCAACAGTAGATAACCATTGGAAGTTCATCTTCAAAGTACATTATTTTAATCTAAACCAAATTTGAAAATCTGAGGGTATTGTCGTCAACGAAACAATTGATCACGCAAAAAATCATATTTCAAAATAACAAAACGTTTGGGAGACAAAACGGATCCCTGGGGCTCATCAGCGTTTATTTTGTAGATATGAAAGCAACCAACACTGCTTGTATGGAAGGGTTAAACATGTAATTTCTAAGCCATCGAAATTAAATGATCTAATTTTAGATATAGAACTTGATGCTGAACTTCATCAAATGCAATAATCTTGCTTTCTCCAAAATGATGTAAACATCTCTTCTGCTGTTCGGTGAGATGAATCATGAGATCACCAGTGGACCAATTGCTATAAAAGCCATACTGCCGGTCTTTAAGAAGATTTCGTTCCTTAAGATATTTCTTAATCTGCAAATTTGTTACGGAAAGAAGTGAAGTAAGTGTAATAGAGGCAGGATTGTTCACCTTTCGACACAGAGTTTTTAAAAAAATTTAATAATAATATTCTAGCCGTAAATCCCACTTGATAGAAGATTAAGGTAATTTGGTTTTCCATGAGTAGTAGTAGAAAAATCGAACTGACAGTTTTTTTTATAAAAAATAAAAATCTAAAAAAATTTAACAAAAGTTGGTAAAAAATGATTTTCGACTCAAATATCTTTTCAAAACTTTGCGAGAATAGCATCTAACTAATTTTATCTTATAAGAAATATTGTTTTCAACATTCGAAAAAATTTTGAAAAAAATCGAATTAATAGTTTTCTTACAAAAAATAAAACTCTAAAAAAAAACAATACTAAAGCTTGGTGAAAATTTACTTTGGACTCAAATTGGACTTTTCCGACCTTGAAAGAGCAGCGTGAATTCTCCATCGTCATTTTGCACAAAGCGATAAGTTTGACAGGGCTGCCAAAACAAGACATTGCTCTGTAGAGCTCTTGGCTTTAGATGCTGCGATACGCGGCTTAAAAACCGATACAAAGATGGTGGGTGGGTTTTTTTCTAGATCTGTTCAAATACTAAGCTTTAAAACCCAAATTAAAAATTAAAAAGAGACTGGGACCCACACTGATTTGTCGATTTGTCTTGCTTAAAAGTTTGTCTATATGTACTCGTATCAATTTTTACCAAATTTGCGTAATATTTCTTGTAGATTTTATTTTTTATGAAAAAAACGGGTTGTTGGATTTTTATATAAAATTTACTGAATATCGAAAACAATGTTTTCTGTAAAAAAAAATTATTTTGAAGCCAATATTTTTAAGTTTTGAAAAGCTATTTAAGTCGAAAGTAAATTTTTAAAAAGTTTTAGTATTGTTTTTTTTTAAAAGTTTTATTTTTTGTAAAAAAAACTGTCAATTCGATTTTTCTCAAATGTGTCCTAATGTTGAAAACAATATTTCTTATAAGAAAATATTAGTAAGAAGCTATTATCTCAAAGTTTTTAAAAGATATTTGATTCGAAAATCATTTTTTACCAACTTTTGTTAATTTTTTTTTGTAAAAAAATTGTCAATTCGTTTTCTTTCAAACTTTAACTGAATGTTGACAACAATATTTTTAGAAAGATACAAGTAAATTAAAGTCATTATCTTAAAGTTTTAAAAAGATATTTGAGTCGAAAATCAATTTTTACCAACTTTTATACATTTTTGTAGGTTTTTTTTTTTCTTATAAAAAAACTGTCGATTCGATTTTTCTCAGCATTTTTAAAAATGTTGAAAACAATATTTTTTATAAGATAAAATAAGCTTGAAGCCTTTCAAGTTTTTGAAAAGATATTTGAATCAATATTTTTTAGATTTTTATTTTTTATAAAAAAACTGTCAATTCGATTTTTCTCAAAATTTTATCAGATGTCAAAAACATTATTCTTCGTTGCACAAAATTGTTTTAGAGATGAAATCATAATTCAGTCGTAAAATTTTGGAGGTGAACATTTTTTTTTTCAGTTTTATTGATTTATAAAAAAAACCGTTATATTGATTTTTTCAAAAAATATATCTGTTTGGGATCACGTTACAATATATTATATAAAATTTAATTCAAGTCTCTGCATTTTTGGTTCGCACAGACATCTTTCTAAAAATCTTTTATTTCGACTCTAGGGACCTTGAAAACGTTTTCGTCGAAAAATGTCAAAATTTTTAATTTGTCAAATCGGACCCATTACAATAACTTCCTATGGGAAGTTAATAAAGCCCAAAAAGTGAAACGCCGCCGTTAAAAATATCACCAATAAAACTGCACAAATCATAAATAAAATACTATACCACACAAACTTTTGATTTGTCGTAACGCTTGAAATTAGAAATATTAATGCGACCAAAAGATATTGTTAATTTGTATTTATCAAAAATTTTGGGTGGTTGGTGTTTAAAACGTGTATACGAAGTGAGATTGCTTAGAGGGCATGCTTCCCCCTGCGAAAGAAATAGTTTTGAGCAAAAAGACCTAACGCCCTTTAACTAACCCATCACTATATCAGGGAGCTGAAGCACAACATTCTTACTAAAATACAGCCGCTGAGCTTAATTTTTCAACGAAGTGTTGTTGTGTTGTGAATACTCGTATGAAGCTGGTGCTCATTAATTGTCAAATAAATTTTCAATACAAATTAAATCTACAAAAGTTACTTTCATTTTTGATCCAACCTATTTTTTATTTGTTGAAGGACTTATAAATAAGTTTTGTATTCTATTTTCTTATATGAATATATGCGTTTGAAAAAAAAGTCTACCTATAGATAGATACCGTTTTGCGCCTTAAAATAATAACTCACCTGTCTCAGACTTCGGCCTTTTATATGAAAGAATCTATACATATGCAATACATGCCTGCTTTTGATAGATTTATGAGGTCAACAAGGCGCCTTAAGCTCATTGATTCGCTTCTAATTGCAAATAGGTAGGTATATTTTTTTGTAAAGGTTCTTAACAAGAGAATGAAAGTGACAAAGAGAATATAATTCCACCTTTCTTTTTCAAAAACAAATAAAAAAGTAAAGAATAAATCTAACAAAAGAAAGAAAATTGAAAGAAGATACCAAAACAAAGGAAACAAAAGACAAAAAAAGAAGCAGTCTTTTAAGAATCAAAAAAATAGGGGTGTTTAAAAAAAAAGTAAATACCTACATACCTATTTGAGGTTCTGAACACTTTGATAGAGTCTTTGAATTAATTGAAAAAAAAAATGGAGTTGAGCAATTTAAAAACAGGGTTTGGTTATCCTTTATGATAAAATAGAGACAAAGAAGGGAAAAATTGAAAACATAAACGTTCGTCAAAAAATTAACAGAGAATGGACTTTACTTTGTATCGTGGACAGTTTTATAAGGTAAATCAAAAAAAAGGTTTAATGAGTTTTTTAACCTTTAGAGATTTCTACAAGAAGCAATTCAATAAGCTGCAAATTGAAAAAAAAAGTACTTATCGCCGTTCAAAAATGTACGTAGAGACACAATACTTAAACGAATTGAAAACACAAAGAATTTCTCAAATTGAACATACGGTTTTACACTGTAGTCATTTATTGGTATATTTAAAATTGGTCTTCACATCACTCGTAAGTCAAGAAAGATTGAATATTTCAATTGTTAAAGAAAGTCTTTTCCAAATTTGGTTCATTTTCTCATATCATTCGAACGTTTTTGAACAAGCACTTTGTGGTATTCATACTCAGAACATGGCGTTTTCTTACAATGAGCGCACACCCAAGGGAATGTTACTATCTTTATAATTTAAAGCCACAGTATGAGCATTAGGGAGACAGGGTTTAAAAAGTGGTGCCAGTGCCCATTCGTTTTGAAAGAGTGGGAAAGATATAATGCGGTAAAGCATTCCACATTCGCACGGTACGGCTAAAGAACAAATATCTGTTCTAAATAGTACAATCGAAGTTGGACTCGAGGGTATACTGATGAACCATCCTAGAAGCGCAAGTATTGAACTGTATTAGTGGAGGAATGTAACTGGCTATTTCTCTAGAATAAAACGTTAGAATATCAGTAAAATAGGGTAAGACAAGAAACTTTACAACGATGTTCGAGCGATGTAAATGATCTGATGTTGGTACTATCACCGATCAATCGTAAAACGGTTCAATGCTGTCCAAGAGATATAAGTAAGTTGCAGGATCACCAGCGCAGAGATGGGAGTTATACTCAAACTTTGGACGTATATCAGTCTTGTAGATAACAGCCAGATCAGAGGGAGAGAAAAACTTCTTGCATCGCCTTGGAAAACACAAACATCTTGCATCATTTTTGCCGACATCGCGTATGTAACCGTTTCGCAAGAGTTGATTATTAATGCACATATTAAGAATATCGAGATGTTCAGTGTCATTGATGCAAGTCCCATCAATCCAATGACATGACATGTCGTCCAGGTCCATGTGATTCAATTTGGGAAATAAGAAATTAGTTACCATCGTTATGAAGGGCTCGCGGTCGACGGTGACCGCCTCACTAACGTCGTTTTCAAAAGAAGTACGGACCAATAACGCCACCTGCCCAAAATCTACACCAAACGGTAACTTTCTGAGAATGCATTACCACCTGGTGAACCTCGCATAGGTTGGTGTCGAAACATAAACGGCAGTTTTGGTTGTTAACACAGTAATTCATCAAAAACGAGTCTCGTCACTTAAGATGATTTTTGGCTAAAATTGGGCTCCTCTTCCAAACGATTCGATGGCCAGTCAGCGAACGAATGCGTTTTTTGAACGTAGGGGTGTTGACTAATTGTTTACTGAACCGGTCGGCTTAAATTTGGACACCAAACGTTGAAGAGTCGACTGTGAAGGGCCACTCCGTATATTGTAAATTAGGCGCAATACGCGCAACGTTTCCGTTAGCAAAAACTCATTTAGATAATAAAGTATTATCATTTCACCGTGCTGTTCAATCGTGTTACTTGCTATGATGATTTGGCATGAACAACTGAATAATAAACAAGAAATTTGACAATAGTCACAAAAACAAAATGGCCGACACGGGCATCGAGAGCTACCTGCACCAATTGAAAAACTCTTTAAAAAGTACTAATATCGTGAGTGTTTGTAAATTATTAAAAAAAATCATTTTCTTAAAAACAACAAAAATAGGATCCTGCCATGTTTAATGTTGAAAGTTCTTTGCTTGTCGGGAATACGTCCTCGTTTTTTAGAAAATATAACGAAGAATGTTATCACATAATTCCCAACTTATTTTTATTATAATCTATTCTTAAAGCTTCGAAAAAAACAAAACCTTATTTATCTAAATTTAAGTAAACAAAAGAGGCTGGGATGCGACCCACACTGATAACTTTTCATCCCGCCTGTCGATTTTTCTTTCTAAAAAGTTTGTAGGTTTTCGTGTTTAGTTAAAAAAGTTGTCAGTTGAATTATTCTTAAAAAAAATTTAAACTACCAACAATATTTTTCATATAAAGAAATAGTTTAGTTTGAAAATCTAGGTTTATTAAACAGATTTTTAGTCGAACAATTTTCTTGAATTTATACAAATTGGATGAATGAAATTAATTTGAGATATGTCAAGAACCGAACATTTATCTTTACCAAATTTGTGGACTTTTTTTTGTACATTTTATTTTCTTATGAAAAAAACGGACTGTTGGATTTTTATAAAAAAAAAAACGACAGAATATAGAAAACAATATTTTCTGTAAAATTAAAAAAGTTTGAAGACAATATATTTAATTTTAGAAAAGCTACTTGAGTCGAAAGCAAATTTTTACCAAGTTTTAATATTGTTTTTTTTTTAGGTTTTTTAGTTTTGTAAAAAAAAACTGTCATTTAAATTTTTCTCAAAATTTGACTGAATGTTGAAAACAATATTTTCTAAAAGATAAAAGTAGTTTATAGCCAACATCTTCAAAGTTTTGAAAATATATTTGAATTGAAAATCTATTTTTACCAACGTATGTATGTTTTTGTAAGAAAAACTTTCACTTCGATTTTTCTCACTGAATGTTGAAAATACAATTTTTTATTAGATAAAAGTGGTTTAAGGCCAATATCTTAATGTTTTGAAAATATATTTAAGTCCAATATCAGTTTTTAAAAACTTTTATTAATTCTTTTGTTTAGGTTGTTATTTTTTGTAAAAACAACGGTCAATTCGTTGTTTCTCAAAATTTAATTGAATGCTCAAACAATATTTTTTATTAGATAAAATATGTTGGAATCCAAAATCTCAAATTTTTGAAAAGATAGTTGAGTCGAAAATCATTTTACCAACTATTATTACAAATATTACTAATTCTTTTTAGGTTTTTATTTTCATAAAAAAAAACTGTCAATTCGATTTTTCTCAAAATTTTACCAGATATTAAAAACGATATTTTTCGTTACACACAATTTATTATTATTTTTGTTCAGTTGTTTTGATTTATAAAAAAAAACGTGAATTGGATTTTTCCTTAATTATATTTGTTTGGTTGTTTTACATTACAATAAATAATTTAAGTCTCTAGCGTCATTGGTTCGTGAGATATTTAGGGTTTACCAAAATGTTCACCTTATTTTTTAAACAGCTATGGTAAAAAAAAACCACCGACTTGATTTTCTTGAGAGCCGCTTCTGCATCTTTCTGCATTATTTTCTGTACAACAAAATTTATTTGGAGTCGATTGCTCTTCTGGTTCTTGAGTTGTAGACGACGAAAAAACGTCGTGAACGTACAGATGTACGGACGTACGAACGTACGTACACACGCACGCACAGACATCTTTTATGTGGACTCTAGGGACCTTTAGCTGTCTAGAAATGTCAAAATTTCTAATGCGACAAATCGGACCGATTACAAAAACTTCCTATGGGAAGTTAATAACTACATTAAACCGTTCCTGTGTGCGAGTAATGTCAGGAATGGATGGGACTCAGATTGTATACCAAATCCGAACTGCTCAAGAAAGCACTTTTCATGACCAGAATTGCTCTTGGAGGACTTGTCAATTCCTGGCAAAAGGCAGTACCAGTGAAAAAAAATGTTTAGAAAGCACAGGCAGGGATTGAACCCAAGACCTCTGTCATGACAATCCTACGCACTAACCATCACTACACGGGTTATTGTTAAAATTCAAACAATTACAAATCCAAAATTCAGTCGAAAAAGTAAAACAAATTGTAAAGAGATTGCTTTTCTTCTATGAGGGTAGTGTTAAGATCAAGTTTGGGAGTTTTTATTTTAAATTACTCAAACGTATCAATTTGGCGTTTGCATGAAATTTTTCAGGGATCATAAATGTATCATAAATTTTAAATCGGTTAATATTCTCAAAATCTTTTTACTTTTGGTTAAAACAAAATAGTCTTGTAATATGTGTACAAAAGCTTAGATTTGGTTTTGAAATTTTGTGTTCAAGTCCACCTCAGTTTTTTATTTTCAAGTACGTTTATTGATTCATTCATTTTTAAAAATTTTTCTATTTAATATCAACACTCTTTCAAATTAGGGAGTTAACATAAATCAATCTCCTTTTTATATGTTATGTTTAATATTTAATTTTATTTTCGTTTAAAACCAATTATGAATTTAAAATTTTAAATAAGATTTAATAACCGTTTTGCAAGAAAAAAGCATTATAATTATATCTCAAGTTATGTACATTCTAAAGAAATCATGTCCCTGGCTTTCAAGAATAACTCAAAACCATTGTATCGGAGGTTTTTTAAATTTTGAGGTTTATTTGCTGAGACGACACAAAATACATTATATTTTACATAACTTGGTTAAATAATAAAAATTTTGTTGTGTAACAACAATCAGCTCTCAACAATGTTCTGGAGTTAAAAAGCTTTTCTTTAAAAGCTTACTTTTGTTTAATACCAGCATAAAAAGAACCAAAACTACATTAAAAAGGATTTAAACTGATATTTTATTTTCTTGCAATAAAATTATGTTGAACTCGTAAACTCTTGATAGTAAAATTAAAAATCCCTACATTAACTATTTCCATTTTTACGAACTCTTAGTTTTTAATTCCCATAGCAAACGAAGCATTTTTTAGTGTCTCATCAAGAGAAAACGTAAGCATATCCAATACATAATAAAACTGTAGGTACATTCAATTAAATTCTTCTAGATATAATTCATTAACATTTGGCACTAAAAATAAAAACATCAAACTATGGTTAATATGTTAAGTGTTACAAAATGCTGGAAATCATGACCCAAATAGCATATGTACAATATACATCCATTCGGTTTATTTAACCTCTATATCACCCCATCTCTAGAAAAAAAAACAACTCAAACAAGTTCACTATCTATAGTTAAGTATTTAAATCTTCATTAAACGAAATAAATTTTTATTATAATTTTCTTCTTTGGCTATTTAAAATCACTTTTATATTATATACAATTGTAACTTATTCTTAACTTCTCATAGGAAGTTATTGTAATGGGTCCGATTTTTTAAATTGAAAATTTTGACATTTCTCGACATTTTAAGGTCCCTAGAGTCGAAATAAAAGATTTTTAGAAAGATGTCTGTGCGTGCGTGTGTACGTACGGACGTACGACATTCGCGACGTTTTTTCGTCCTCCATAGCTCAAGATCCAGAAGAGATATAAACTTCAAATAAATTTTGTTATACACATAATAAGGCAGAAAGATGCAGAAAGGGCTCTCAAGAAAATTGCGTGGGTGGTTTTTTCACCATAGCAGTTTGAAAAACAGGTGAAAATTTTGGTTAACCCTAAATATCTTACGAACCAAAAACGCTAGAGACTTGAATTAAATTTTATATAATAGAATGTAACGTGATACCAAACAGGTATATTTTTTGAAAAAAATCATTATAACGTTTTTTTTTTATAAATCAATAAAACTGAAAAAAAAAATTGTCACCTCCAACATTTTACGACTGCAACATAATTTCATCTCTAAAACAATTTTGTGCAACGAAGAATAATGTTTTTGACATCTGATAAAATTTTGAAAAAAATGTAATTGACAGTTTTTTTTATAAAAAATAAAAATCTAAAAAAAACATTACTCAAAGTTCGTAAAAATTGCATATCGATTCAAATATCTTTTCAAAAACTTAAAATTTAGGCCTTCGAAAAATATTAAGAAAAATAGAATTGACAGTTTTTTTACAAAAAAATAAAAACCTAAAAAAAAATATATAAAAGTTGGTAAAAATTGATTTTCGACTTAAATATCTTTTCAAAACTTTGAGATATTTCCTTTAATTTACTTTTATCTTTCAAAAAATCCGAAAAAAAATTAACCAAAGTTGGTAAAAAATGATTTTTGACTCAAATATCTTTTAAAAACTTTGAAATAATAGCTTCAAACTAATTTTATCTTATAAGAAATATTGTTTTCAACATTAGGACAAATTTTGAGTAAAATCGAATTGACAGTTTTTTTACAAAAAATAAAACTCTAAAAAAAAAACAATACCTACTAAAACTCGGTAAAAATTTAGTTTCGGCTCAAATAGCTTTTCAAAAATTAAAAATATTGGCTTCAAACTTATTTTATTTCAGAGAAAATATTGTTTTCAATATTCAGTAATTTTTATATAAAAATCCAACAGTCCGTTTTTTTCATAAAAAATAAAATCTACAAAAAATAGTGCGCAAATTTGGTTAAAATACATATAGACAAACTTTTAAGCAAGACAAATCGACAGACGGGATGGGAAGTTATCAGTGTGGGACGCATCCCAGCCTCTTTTAAATTTTGTTTTCAGAACACGAAAACTGTTTCGCAAATTCGGTTAATATTACGGTTTTTTTATTTCTATCGCGAAATGATGTATCCGTAGTTTTCCACAATAATTCAACTGACTCATATTTTTCAACAAGTTGATTTGCTCCTTTAATGTCTACTGCTTTGCCATGTTTACTTCTGACTTGCATTGAACGCACGCATTTTCAATAGGAGCGCTTGATGCCAAGCTCTATCAAATGCTTTTGAAATATCAAGTGCAATAATCTTACTTTCTCCAAAACTATGTAAAGATTTGTTGCACTGTTCGGTGAGATAAACCATGACGTCACCAGTCGACCTACTGCAACGGAAGCCATACTGCCAGTCATTAAGAAGCTTCCGTTCTTTAAGATATTTCTTAAGCTGAAAATTGATCAGCTTTTCCATGACCTTGGAAAGAAGGAACGTGATTGCTATTGGATGATAGTTGGAGGGAGAGGAGGATTCACCTTGCTTAGGGTCCCTAAACTGGACAAATGCTATTTTCCATCCGCTCGGAAAGATGCCTTTAGAGTAAGAAAGATGGAAAAGCTTACGAAGTGGTTTTGCAAGCGTTGAAGGACACCTCTTCAGAACAATTTTGGAAATACTATCTGGGCCTGCGGATTTGTGTATGGCAAGGTCTTTCAGATTCGTCCCAAAGAATCTTTTACGCTTTTAAGAACATTAAGACTTATGACATTTTCCGGGAGCGTCAAATTAACAGCAAACTGAGCTGCAAGCAAATTGGCTTTATCAATCGATCTTACATAAGAAGTGTCACTGTGGACGAGTGTTGAAACCGAAGATGAAATGGTGTTTCGAATGTTTTTTCAAATGACCAGACATTTTACTTCCTTTGGGATATTGTAGAATTTTGTGTCTAAATTACTGATAATGCATAAATGTGATTCCTCGAATATAACAATTACAGGTCTTTCTAGCTTGTTTAAACTTAATTCGGGTTTCCTCAGTGGCTTGGCTTTATAAATCTGGAAACTTAGATCTTACTTACAAATCAAAATGTTCATCTTTTTTTAAACTGCTATGGTAAAAAAAAACATCTTTCTGCATGTACAACAAAATTTATTTGAAATCCATATCTTCTTGAGCTATGGACGACGAAAAAAAACACACGCACGCACAGACATCTCTTTAAAAATGTTTTATTTAGACTCTAGAAGGCTTCAAACGTCGATAAATGTCCAAATTTTAAATTTGATAAATCGGACTCATTACAATAACTTCCTATGGGAAGTTAATAAGCTTTGAATTAATAAAACCTTTTTTAATAAGTATCAATATTTAACTCTATGAACAACTTTTTTAAATCTATATCTGCACAAAAATAAATAAATCAGTTCATTTGAAGAATTAGAACGATTCTGTGGGAAGTTACCATTTTCAGTTTTCAGTTTTAAGACATGTAGTAATCATAAAACCATAACTTTATTTTCTGATTCAAAGTTCTAATCAAGATATTACGGTATGAATCTTTAAGTATTTAGGAACCCTACCTTTCGTCGTCGTCGTCGTGTCTTGTCTTGTAACTATTGCTTTTAACTAAACGAATAAATAATATTTACAATTTCTCTTCGTTCAAAAGATATGCATGCATAAATGATGCATAAAGAAAAATTGAGAAACCATTTGAATTTTATTTTGGAATAAGATATTTAAATATCGTTGATCCTATAAATATAAGGATATCTTCATACAGAATATGAGTACAAGGAAGAAGCAAACAAAAATTATAACCAAGGAGCTTCCTTTCCTTTCCACCAAATTCAACTTTTACACCTCCTGCTCCTATCCTTTCTCATTCTCATCCTTATCCTCATCCGCCTCCACTCGAAAATTTTGTTCAAGAGTTTGTGTTGTTTCTTGTGTACATGCACACAGAGGTTAATAAATAAAAATGAGGTCTCCAGTTGCACAAATTCTAGATACTCGTAGTAGACAAAAAAAAAGTTCAAGATATTCTGGAGCATCATAAAGCCAGCGGATATAAAAATTGCATTTTCAACGCCCTTTTATGTTTGTGCACAAGTTTTTGTATCCTTTTAGTGTGACCAGTCGACCTTTTTTATTCTTTCAAAAAATGTTTTTTTTATTTAATGTTACATCATTTTTTTTAAATCAATGTGTTTCGCACTTAAACACCTTTTAGTGTGACCATATTCTACATTTTATTTATACAAATTTAAATTTAGTGTGTTGTCCTTCTTAAATATATACGGTCACCAAATCTCTTGCATCATAGAGATACCATAACATGCAATACGAAGATCCTTCTTTACGGTTGGCAAAATGTTTGTCAGTTTTAAGGTGCAAACGGAAGGGGACAAAAACACAAAAGCAACCATCATTGCTGCACAAGTGTGTCAGGTGATAATCTAAAAGTTCTGGTGCATAAAAATTACTATCCCAACGATGCGAGGATAATGGGAATACTTTTTTGAAAGGATAAAAGAAAGAACCAGCATGAACAGTTCAGAGTGAGAGATATTCATATACATACCAAGCCGTTGTTGCCGTTACCGTTATATCGTTATAACGTTATACCGTTGCCGTTGTAAGAGAGTTGCAAGTTTGTCTACGCTGCGTTAGTTGTAAGGGTTGATGTAACGGTTACCTATAGCTATGTCCTTTATTTTTTTGTATACATAGGTTTGTATGCTCAGCGATAAAGAGATTTTCATAAGTTTACTTTTCCGATGATGTTGCGCTTTTTTTTGAGAAGAATATTCAATGTTTTTTGTTGTTGTTGTTGTTGTTGTTTGTTAATCCCATCAGTAGATGTGGTGGTTGTAAAATTTAGTTGAGTTATAAAGTTTAAGTAGTTTTGCCGCAACATTAACATAATATCATGTTGCGTAAAGTGTTTTAACCTTTTAAACACTGAATATAAATAAAAATACATACATTTTTTTAAAGATTACAGGAAACGGTTTTTGGTCTTGCGGTGGCAGGAGAGAATAAAGTCTTTAAAAGGGATCTGAAAAAACCCTACCTTTAGCTTAGGAAAGTTTTATCTATTGGAAAAGGCATTAATGTAAACAGGTCTATTAATGTGACACGTCATCGCTTAGAAATTCTGTTGCACGTGAAAATTGAAGGGATTCAAGTTATTTCTGCTGCCATCTGGTAACGCTAATCGGAAAGGATTAATGGCTAAAATATTAAACAACATAAAGGAAGAGTAGTTTAAATTAGAAAGTCCTTCCGCTGTTTTTGTTGGGCATATGGATTAGGTATCAGTGCCATTAAATTTAACTTGTTCAAAATATAAAAGCACTCCATTGATTTCCTCGTTGTATTTGATATTGGACATCTTCTGGAATACGAGGTGTGTTCAAAAAGTACCAGAAAATTCAACATTTTTGTATTGTGTTGTTATACGTGCCCCTAAAGTATGATGCAATTTTCAGCTATATTCACTGTTTACTTTGCCTGTGGTAGTTGCTAAGGTTCGACTTGTTTTTATGAGCTCGATGATTTTTGCTGAAACTGCTAAATTTTGATCAAAAAAACAATCGCATGAGCAACGCTCAGGAGCTGTTAAATGAGGTTAACGAAGATCCAAGTTTGTTTGTAAGGGTCATAAATGGTGATGAAACAGGTGTGTACGGTTATAATGTGGAAACCAAAGCACAATTGTCCACCTGGAAGCATCCAACGTCAACAAGAGCGAAAAAAGCACATAAAGTTCGATCAAATAAGAAGGTTTTGCTAAGTGTTTTCTTCGATTATAATGGCATAGTTCATCAAGAGTTCTTATCACAAGGTCGTAGGGTTAAAAAGGTATATTACCTTGAAGTTATGACACGACGTATGTGGAGTAATCCGAAAAAAAGCTCTGATTAATGGAAAAACAATTCATGGCGTTTGCACCACGATAACACACCTGCTCACTCGTCGTTTCTTGTTCGTAATTTTTTGGCCAAAAACAACACCGTAGTCTTATCCCAACATACATATTCACCTAAGTGTGACTTTTTCCTGTTTTCAAAGATTAAGAGACCCATGAAATCACGGCGTTTTTCCTCGATTGAAGAAATAAATGCCGAATCGCTGAGAATGCTTAAGGACTTTGAAGATTGGAAAAAACGCTGGCATAATGGTATTTTATCTGGGAGGACTACTTTGAAGGGGCCCACATTGATGTAAATGAAAACACGGTTTAAGTCCATATCCGTCTTATACAATTTTTGGTTTGTATTTTTTGAAAGCTTAATTCTATCTTCAAGATTTTGTGTAACGATTCTGAAGCATTTGCAAGGAACTTATTTTTTAAATGGAACAAAGAATAAAGGTGTTCTATCACCAACATGCGGGGTCAATTGTGAAGCCAAACGATCTTTCTGCTCCTGGGCCTCAAGTAATAAATTTCGCTAGCTTATTCGATCTCTAGCTTGCTGCCTCCAATTTTGAATACCAAGTTGACGTGTGTCGGCCTCAACTTGATCACTCCATCGCGGATGAGGCCTTCCTCTACTTCTTGTTCCCTCAGGCTTGGCATTGAATACCTTACGGGCTGGAGATTCGATGTTCATTCGCTCGACATGCCCTAGCCATCTTAAGCGTTGTACATGCTGTTTTTTGACCAGTAGCAAGTCGCTGTACAGCTCGTAGAACTCATGATTACATCTTCTCCGCCAGATGTTACTTTGCCTGCCGACACAAACCGGACCATAGATCGTACGCATATCCTTCATTTACCTGGGAAAGTATCCATGCTTCAGCACCATGCAGAAAGACTGGAATGATTAAAGTTTTGTACAGTATCTCTTCGGTACTTCGCGGTAGGGCCTTATTCCTCAACTGCTTGCTTAGGCCAAAGAAACACCGATTAGCGTTTGATAAACAAATTGGTCTACCACCTCGAAGTTATACCTGTCAATTGTCATATCTTGCCCAAGTCTACGGTGTGAATCGGATCTATTTGACCACAATAAATACTTCGTTTTGTCCTCGTTAATGTCACGACCCATTTTCTTCGCCTCAGACTCGATATCAGAAAAGGCACCCGTCACTGCTCGTTTGGTTCTTCCCATAATGTGGATATCATCTGCATATTCAAGATATTGTGTGTACTTGTATTGGCGTTGGTATTGCTCACCACTCTTTCAAGAACAATATTGAAGTAGCTACATGACAGCGCCAGCATATCACCTTGTCAAAGCCCTCTGGTGGTTTCGAAGGAGTCGGTTTAGTCTCTTCCAATTATGACGCAGCAACGAGCATTTTCCAACGTCATCCTGATAAGTCGTATCAGTTTAGTAGGGATAAACAAAACTTAACATGGCAAGGTATTGTTTGCTCCTGTCTACACTGGCATTAGCTGCTTTAAAATCTATGAAAATATGGTGTGTTTCGATGTAATGTTCTTGGGTCTTTTCCAGTATTTGGCGTAGAATGTAAATTTTTTCGATGTTAGATTTACCAGGCCTAAAGCTACACTGGTAAGATCCAATTAGTTTGTCAGTAAATGGTGTTACTCGTTCACATAACACGCTTGATAGGATCTTGTATGCGATGTTTAAAAGGTTAATGCCCCTGTAGTTGGCGCAGAGAAAGCAGTCACCTTCGGGTAGATGGAGCTTAAATTCCACTTGCTGGTCATCCTTTCTTCCCACCAAATATTAGTAACTAGCTGGTAAATGCTCCTTACCAGATCTGCTCCAGCGTACTTAAAAAGTTTCGCCTGTAGACCGCTATCACCGGCCGCTTTGTTCGACTTTAGCCTGGTGACGGCTAGTTTGATCTCACTCTGGTCGGGTGAGTAGAATTTTAGATCGTGAAAAAAATTGATTTGACGTGGCTGCCCGCTGGCGGAATCATTGACTTCATCACAGTTAAGCAGCTGGTTGAAATAATCTCTCCAGATTTTTAGCATTGACTGCAGGCTCCAGGGTGGCTAGTGAATCCCGTTGTTTTCTTTTTTGAATTTTCTTTAAAAGCTCCGCACCTGTTTCCTGTTAAAATATCCCTGGATCTCCTTGACTTTACGCTGCTCATAGGCTTTTTTCTTTCTTCTGAGCGAGCGTTTCCCATATCCCTTTTCTTGACGACGAAGAGCTGGCGGGAAGATCGTGTAATTTACTGCCAAAATTTGTTTGCCTCCGCTTTGGCTTTGTTTACATGAGCACATTCGCAGTCGAACCATGGGTTCCTTGGTGGCGGCTGTGAGAAACCTAGCACGTCTTCTCCAGCATTCCTGATGGATTGTTTGTCGTCTGTTTTTGGGTTCCTAGCAAGCCCTAGGCATTGGCGGTATCCTTCAGCTGCGGTCTTCCAACGTTGAATCTTCTCCTCGTGGTTGTTGTTCACCTTAGAGCTTCCATGGATATTTACGCGCAGTTTACCACCAACTAGGTAGTGGTCTGAATCTATGTTGGCTGTACGTACGAACGCCAAGTATGCCAGATTGGCTTCCGTCAATTGCAACATGATCGATTTGGATTGTGGTCACTCTTTCGTTACTTCCCGAAAGGTTAAAACTCTTTGTCTTAGTTTCCCTCTGACAACAAAGCCACATCAAAATAAGCGCTTCCTCCCATCGAGTAGACACTTCCCATAGTAGATTTTATATTTGGGTCAAAACAAGAATGCCGTTCATCTCAAAGTTGATCGGCACACTTTATTAAGCGATTAAGCTCACTTTTAGTTAAATAGATATTTTAATCAACAAAACAGCAGTAATTAAAGTGATGATATAATTCTCAAGAGTATGTTAAAATACCACAAAAACAGACAAAGGTGACCGCTATAGACCCACAATTACTGACATTTTCGTTGCTAAATTGAACAACCCTGATACAAAGTGGCTAAGGTTAAAACGAGACTGTGTCGGTAGCTCCGAGTCAGAACATGTCACACAGCTTGTTCTATAATTGATTCCTTAAAGATGAAATTTGGTAACATCATAGTTTAACATTACGGACTCCTGAACTTCCTGATAAGATCATGGGACTTAACAGCGCCTTACTATTTTTTGTGGGGAAGTGACAGTCCTTAGGTTATAGTGGCTGTCCAAGATGGAAACGGACACACTTAGGCCAGTTTAATGGCCCATTGTTATACCACATGAATCTTGAGGCTTCCTCCTAAGCTCAATGGAACCAGCTTAAGTCCCTTACGAAACGTGAGAGGCTGATTTAGATCGTTTAGATGGTTAAAGAAGAATTCTCCTAGGTAATTCTTGCGTTTTCGAGCTAGAGCAGGCCATGTGCAGAGAAGATGAAGAACCGTTTCGTCCATACAGCTTCTGCAAAAGTCATTTCAGAATACGCGTGCTCTCGTCTCGTTGCGTGCTTTCCTATTAGACAGTCCTTAGTCTAGGCCAATAAGCCCGAAACTATTGATCACATTCTCTTCGGTTTTTCCGATATACTGCGATAAATGTTAAAAAAGTCCTTACAAATTGGACCTCCATATAACACTATGTTCGAACCAGTCGTGACAATGATGGTCATATGCCAGAAGATTATTTTTCAAGCAATGTAAGTCTCCTGTCAATTATAAAAAAATCATCTTTGTTAAATCCGTTTCAAATACCTATATTTTAAAAATAGAGGACCTTTATAAGTTTTGCGTTTACGTTTAACTTCTGGACAGTATCGGCTTCAAAAAAATATCCAACTTGAATTTCGCATTAAGCGGTTACTGTTTTGGGATACTCTTCAATCTTTTGGGGATCGATAAAGTTCCACATTCGACAAAGTCTGTTTTCATTTTTCCAGCTGATATTGTGTCGTTTAACTTTAGCTCTGCAGTGGGTGGAAGACAGAATTCAATTAATTTGGTCCAAGAAAGGCACAGTTCCTGTAAGTTCCTGTGAGTTGTACATGTATTGTTTGACCGTTTACTCAACTATTGAATTAACACGAGTACATCCACCACCTTTGCGAATAGTCACTATCTACTGTTACGGTTTAAAACTCGCTTTTATGGTTTCAGATTTAAAGTCCCAAGTCATCATCATCATCATCTACCCGACAACCAGAATCCGGTCCTAGCTTCTAGCAGCAAATTTCTCCATTTATCCCGATCGCGCGCTGATGCCATCCAGTTGCGCACACTAACTCTTTTGGTGTTCTGATCTTCACCATCTCTCCAGAGTATGCATAGGACATTTCGAGCTGGTGCCTCTTCGCTCATACGAGCTACATGTCCAGCCCACGGGAGTCCTTTGAGCTTAATTTTTGTAAAAATATCATATTCGAGGTAGATTGGATAAAATTCTTGATTGTAGTGTCTCAGGAATGGTCCTTCCTCACATAAGGGAACAACGACTCGTCACAAGACCTTCCTCTCGAACGTGCTTAAGAGTTCAGATTGTCTTTTCTTAGCACGCAGGTTTCGGATCCATATGTAAGTTCTAGCAGAACCATCTCCATGTACATTAGCAGTTTAGAAGCTATGGCAAGATTTCTGGATTTTAGAAGCTTTGGACTTAAAAAAGTAGGCTCTGTTGGCTTTAAGCAACAGCCCACGTTTTGCTTCTTCTTTATGTTGTCATCGGCTGCTGTTATTGAAGTTTTTGAAGGATTGTACTGCTTCAAATTCATGCTCCGCCACCATAACAGTTGTTCTTCTCGCAGTTGATGCCACCATTTACTTGGGTGAAGGAATCGTGTGTACAGCTAGTTCGGTGAAGTCTGAAGTCGTCTGCGTATATGCCAGTGTATGGCTGGACCTGGTGAAGATAGTGGCTCTTGTTGATATGCCAGAGTCAGGGATTGCTTGCTCTAGCGCCAGATGGAAGAAGAGGCAGGGCAAACCATCCTCTTGACGGAGTCCATTGTTGATGCTGATCAATGTGGATATCAATCCGGCTATTTTACCTTGGCTTGTAATATTGGTCATTGGATGCCGAATTTGCTTATGGCTTTGCATAGTTCTATCCTGGCTGTGCTTACGTACGCGGTCTTAAAGACTTAATACAGATTGTAAGTTGGGATATTAAATTCTAAAAATGTTTACATTTACTACCTGAGAGTAAAAATCTGATCGGTTGTTGATTTGCTTGGAATGAAGCCACACTCATATTGTCCATTAATAGAAAAGGCGATAAACAACAACGTGGTGACATATCCTGTCTTCTGTATGGGACATATATTTTCTTTATTTTCTTTTTACCAGTCTTCTGGCATTTCTCGACAAATATGCCATCGGCTCCAGGAGCTTTGTTTTGTTTCAGCATTTTTACAATCTGAGCCTTCACTTCTTTACTGAGCTGACCGTTTATCATTTTTTTAAAGTACACTTCCCATCGCTCCATTATGCCCACAGGGACTTTTAAACGTCAATAAATGTCAATGTTTTCAAATTGATGAATCGTTTGGGAAGTTAACCAGAACACAAGCCCACCAGAAAAGCCATTTATGTTAAACTCAAGGATTGCTTTTGGGACCTTGAATTTTTCAATTATCATGTCTTTAAAAATATTTAAATATTTTGTCTGCCTTTGATTTTGATGAAATATCAAAAGGATCCATTAAAGAAGATTGAAGATTGCATTTGCTTGCAGTTTTTAGATTCTTTTAAAGTAGCTGCATCCCTTGCAATGTCTTGTCTTCACTTTCCCTATTTTAATTCACCTTAGTAGTCACAAAAAGCAAAGTTGTTTGATATAATATATCTTTTAATAAAAGGACAATGAGTCCTTAAGCCTCTTGCAAAATGTCAACACAGAACAGAATCAGGATCCAGCACTGGAACACCCTTTAAGTTTTCAATTAAAACTGCATTCAAAATGTTACAACACAAAAATTGAGAAAAATATATTTTATATAGTGCGAATTCCGTTCTATATTTCTGCAGATTTTTTCCAAATTTATCAACTAAAATAATGAAAGGACATCAAAACAATAAAGCTTCTCCCCAGCTTCACCTCCTATATGGTATGTATCTATAGTAAGACAATAGAGATACCTACGTAACGTAAACATACATATATATAAATAAAAATGATACACAAAAATGGAACTATGCCAGACGACATGAATACGTCGCTGTCGCATTCCAATTATCCTCTATTTGATCGCATAGAGTCACACGTTCTTCTCGCACAGAAAAATTCCATGCAACTCCTATATCCGTATGCTTGCTATAAAATGCCACGCAAACACGAAGAACATTTCATGGATGTCCTGATTCTGAATCCTGTGTGCCTGACTGCCTGTGCCTGTCGTCCTTTCGTCCTGTCATCCTGATCCTGGTACTGGTTCGTTCTCCTTTTTATTTAGGTCTTTTTCGATACATTTACTTTTCGCAACACAATTTATCTTGTGTTTCGTTTTTTATTTAGTTTTATTTGGTATTTCTTGTGCTGTCGTTAGCTCGTTAAGCTAGATCCTGACAACAACAAAAACAACAACAAAAAAGCACAGCAACATACGACAACGACAACTATGACGACAATAAAGACGACACAGTGACAAGAACTTTAACCTTCGACTTTCAACGTTAACGTTCACTCTTCTAGCGTTCGTTTGTTGTAAGGATGTAAGGTTGTAAGGATGTAAGGATGTTTAAGGATGCGCATCATCGAGCTCTCTATTGGGTGGCTCTTATTCAAATACGTAACGAAATGAGTAAGGTAACTAACTATCTCTCTATTGTGAAACGAAATGAATTTACGTGGCTGGCAATAACGCTAACGCAGAGGGCGCCCGCCCCCTGGTGGCGTTTGTTTTCTTTATTTTTTCTTTGTAAGTGATTGAACCATGTTGTACTTGAAGCGGATGCTGGTGATGGCGTTGCTTCTGCTGCTGCTACTACTGCTACTCTCTAAACACAACCGCAAACGCAAAATCAACTTCAGTCAATTTCCTGGGGAAATATTTGCAAATTTTCTGGATTGTTAAGCCTCGTGGGCTTTCTATGGGATTTTTGTTGTATCTATTTTTTGTTGTTGTTGTTATTGTTTAGTTTATGAGTAGGTTAGGCATATGTGCAGATTCCACTCAATGTAGTTATGTATGAATTTATTTATGTTTTTCTGTTCTCTTTACATAGGTTTAGGCAGCTATACATACATTTATCCTTCCTATATAATATGTTTAGATACAACAACAAGGACGACGATGAATTTGGCAAGGAAATTACCTTGCTGTTTTTATCCTGTCACGGGACCCACAGGACGATATTCATGTTGGTATGCAATTTGATGGAAAATGTTTTTGCACAAAGTATTGAACAGAATAAGCAATTACCTAGTTACATTTATAAAAGGTTGACTGAACGATAAGGGCTTGTTTACCAGTAGCTAAGTATATATGTAGGTTTGCCTACCTATATTGGGCTATTATCAAGGTAGGTTTGAATATAGGTTCAAATATGTACCTATTTACCTACCTAAAAGGTTGCTGGTTCAATTGCTTCCGAATAAGCATAAGGTTAACATGAATAAGTATGAATAAGAAATTTATATTCTATACTTACTTTCATAAGGAGCTAGAAAATCTTCCTAGTTTAATACATAAACGTATGCATTATTCTTCAATAATTCCAAATGGGTTTAAGGTAAATTACATGCTTAGATTGTATTTAGGTTCTTTTTTTGTTGTCAGGACGATTTAATACTTGAATAATTGGAGTAAGTAGATAGTTATATGAACCTACTTTTCTGGTTTTATTTATTTCTTCGTTATTTAAAGACTAAACAATCTTTATCTTTACATTAATTGTATTAACTTTAGGTCTGTATTTTCTTTAAAAACATAATCTTAAAAACAAAAAAAAAATTGAAAAGCTTCTTATGAACTATTAAGAGATCAACTTTAAGGATTCAGAGTGAAAAATATAACCAGATAATTCAAAATTTTGAACTAATAGAAGTTAAGAAATCGCTAAGGTAATGTAATTTTCGAGAAAAGATCGGAATAAATTCACTACGGGCCTTGTGATTAAAAAAATAGTTAGAGCTATTTTTGGACTATGATAACGCTAGGCAGTCATAGCAAAGGAGCTAGATAATACTTTTAACTTTAACTTTGTTTATATGTTAATAAGTAAACTGCTCATAGAGCTTGGAAAGTTTCAATGTTATACTAGATTTTCTAAAATGTGTACCTCTCATACAACAAATTTTGATATTTTAAAATTTTCTTAATGCTCTGTAGATCAATTCTAAAAAGACTACTTATGAAGTTTTTGTCAAAGAAATCTTCAAATAGAAAAAGAGCTTTAAGCTTTTTCTGAGAAAATTGGTTTACGTTTGGCTTATTCATTTTGTGAATTTCATTTCATACGCTGTTGCCCTCGTCTACGAGGGTTTATTAACTTCCCATAGGAAGTTATTGTAATGGGTTCGGTTTGTCAAATGGAAAATTTTGATACTTCTCGACGTTTCAAGGTCCCTAGAGTCGAAATAAAAGATTTTTAGAAAGATGTCTGTGCGTGCGTGTGTACGTACGTTCGTACGTCCGTACGGCCGTACGTATATACGTTCGCGACGTTTTTTTCGTCCTCCATAGCTCAAGAACCAGAAGAGATATAAACTTCAAATAAATTTTGTTTTACAGATAATAAGGCAGAAAGATGCAAAAAAGGGCTCTCGAGAAAATTGCGTGGGTGGATTTTTTACCATAGCAGTTTGAAAAAAAGGTGAAAATTTTGGTTAACCCTAAAGACGTCAATTAAATTTTATATAATATATTGCAAAGTAATACCAAACAGGTATATTTTTTGAAAAAATCCATTAAACGGTTTTTTTTATAAATCAATAAAATTGAAAAAAAAAAATTTGTCACCTCCAAAATTTTACGACTGAAATATGATTTCATCTCTAAAACAATTTTGTGCAACGAAAAATAATGTTTTTGACAACTGATAAAATTTTGAGAAAAATCTAATTGACAGTTTTGCTTATAAAAAATAAAAATCTAAAAAAAACATAAAATAAAAAAATTCGTAAAAATGGAATATCGATTCTTCTTTTCAAAAACTTGAAATTTAGGCTTCAAGCTTATTTAATCTTATGAGAAATATTGTTTTCAACATTTTGAAAAATGTTGAGAAAAATCGAATTGATAGTTTTCTTACAAAAAATAAAAACCTAAAAAAAATGTATAAAAGTTGGTAAAAATTGTTTTTCGATTCAAATAACTTTTCAAAAAATTGAAATATTGGCTTTAATTTACTTTTATCTTTCAAAAAATCTTGTTGTCAACATTCAGTTAAAGTTTGAAAAAAATCTAATTTATAGTTTTTTTCACAAAAAAATTAAAACGGAAAAAAAATTACAAAAGTTGGTAAAAAATGATTTTCGACTCAAATATCTTTTAAAAACTTTGAGATACTACCTTCTAACTAATTTTATCTTATAAGAAATATTGTTTTCAATGTTAAGACAAATTTTGAGAAAAATCGAATAGACATTTTTTTTACAAAAAATAAAAACCTAAGAAAAAATGTATAAAAGTTGGTAAAAATTGATTTTCGACTCAAATATCTCTTCAAAAATCTTAAATATTGGCTTCAAACTAATTTAATCTTATAAGAAATATTGCTCTTAACAATTGGTAAAATTTTTAAAAAATTCGAAGGGACTGTTTTTTTTTAAAAAAAAATAAAACTCTAAAAAAAAACAATACTAAAACTTGGTAAAAATTTACTTACGACTCAAATAGCTTTTCAAAAATTAAAAATATTGGCTTCAAACTTATTTTATTTCACAGAAAATATTGGTTTCGATATTCAGTAATTTGTATATAAAAATCCAATAGTCCGTTTTTTTCATAAAAAATAAAATCTACAAAAAATAGTACGCAAATTTGGTAAAAATTGATACGTGTACATATAGAAAAACTTTTAAGCAAGACAAATCGACAAACGGGATTTGAAGTTATCAGTGTGGGTCGCATCCCAGCCTCTTTTTTTCTCATCTATTTAAGGATTTCTGTATGGCGATGAAAGCCATGTCCTTTATATTTTTTGTTCTTTAATTTATACATTGTTGATCTTTTCACGACACGCCAGTCTTCTTGAAGTTTAAAGCCTTTCCGCGTCGTGTAAAGGGTGATTTTTTTGAGGTTAGGATTTTCATGAATCAGTATTTGACAGATCACGCGGGATTTCAGACATGGTGTCAAAGAGAAAGATGCTCAGTATGCTTTGACATTTCATCATGAAAAGACTTACTAACGAGCAACGCTTGCAAATCAGTGAATTTTATTACCAAAATCAGTGTTCGGTTCGAAATGTGTTTCGCGCTTTACGTCCGATTTATGGTCTACATAATCGACCAAGTGAGCAAACAATTAATGCGATTGTGACCAAGTTTCGCACTCAGTTTACTTTATTGGACATTTAACCAACCACACGAATGCGTAAAGCGCGTACAGAAGAGAATATTGCGTCTGTTTCTGAGAGTGTTGCTGAAGACCGTGAAATGTCGATTCGTCGCCGTTCGCAGCAATTGGGTTTGTGTTATTCGACCACATGGAAGATTTTACGCAAAGATCTTGGTGTAAAACCGTATAAAATACAGCTCCTGCAAGAACTGAAGCCGAACGATCTGCCACAACGTCGAATTTTCAGAGAATGGGCCCTAGAAAAGTTGGCAGAAAATCCGCTTTTTTATCGACAAATTTTGTTCAGCGATGAGGCTCATTTCTGGTTGAATGGCTACGTAAATAAGCAAAATTGCCGCATTTGGAGTGAAGAAAAATGCACTGTTTAGTGTGGTTTGTACGCTGGTGGAATCATTGGACCGTATTTTTTCAAAGATGCTGTTGGACGCAACGTTACGGTGAATGGCGATCGCTATCGTTCAATGCCAACAAACTTTTTGTTGCCAAAAATGGAAGAACTGAACTTGGTTGACATATGGTTTCAACAAGATGGCGCTACATGCCACACAGCTCGCGATTCTATGGCCATTTTGAGAACAATTCATCTCAAGGAATGGACCGGTAAGTTGGCCACCAAGATCATGCGATTTGACGCCTTTAGACTATTTTTTGTGGGGCTACGTCAAGTCTAAAGTCTACACAAATAAGCCAGCAACTATTCCAGCTTTGGAAGACTACATTTCCGAAGAAATTCGGGCTATTCCGGCCGAAATGCTCGAAAAAGTTACCCAAAATTGGACTTTCCGAATAGACCACCTAAGACGCAGCCGCGGTCAACATTTAAATGAAATTATCTTCAAAAAGTAAATGTCATGGACCAATATAACGTTTCAAATAAAGAATCGATGAGATTTTGCAAATTTTATGCGTTTTTTTTTTTTAAAGTTCTCAAGCTCTCAAAAAATCACCGTTTATTTATCAAAAGAATCTTAAAGGTACAATCAATAGCTCAAAGAGCACCACACGTGTATTTTTCCTTTGTATACATGCTTAACTTTATTTAATTTAATTTTTAAACACTTTAGAGCCATCAACTCTAAAATCATGTTCTTCTCCTAATTGAAATCCGTGTTCACTCCGATATCTGAAAAATATCTGCATTCTGAAATTTGACTGTCTAATGCGTATAAATTCGCTCACATGGTACCTCAATTGAAGATCAACCGTTAAAAATAATTAGTCGAAGCTTTCAAGGGTCTAGGAATTTTGATACTTTTGTAGCTTTAATTGGAGTTTCAATATCTTGCAGATGACATCGACATTATGGGAAGAACCAAATGAGCAGTTATGGGTGCTTTCTCTAATGTCGAGTCTAAGGCGAAGAAAATGGGTCTTGACATTAATGAGGACAAAACGAAGTATTTACTGCCGTCGAATAGAGTCGATTCACACCGTAGACTTGGTCAAAATGTGACAATTGACATGTACAGAGGTGGTAAACGAATTTGTTTTTCTGGGCACTGCTGTTAATTCTGCGATTGATATCAGCGCACAGATCAAACGAAGAATTACCCTTTCTAATCGCTGTTTCTTTGGTCTAAGTAAGCAGTTGAGGAATAAGGCCCTATCGCGAAGCACCAAAGAGACACTGTACAAAACTTTGATCATCCCAGTCTTGGTGAATGGTGGAGCGCATGGACCCTCTCTCAGGCGGATGAAGGTTCTCTTGGTATCTTCGAGAGGAAGGTTCTTCGTACGATCTAGGGTCCGGCTTGTGTCGACAGTCAAAGTATCATCTGGCGGAGAAGATTTAATCAGGAGTTATAGAAGCTGTACAGCTACTTGCTGATCGATCTCCAGCCCGTAAGGTATTCAACGAAGCTTGAGGGAACAAGAAGCAGAGGCAGGCCTCATTTCCGGTGGAGTGAACAAGTTGCGGCCGACGCACGTCAACTTGGTATTCGAAACTGGAGGCAGCAAGCTAGAGATCGAGTAAGCTGGCGAAAATTATTACTTGAGGCCCAGGAGCACAATGCGCTGTAGCACCAAATAAAGTTAAGCAAGTAAGAGCTTCAGCTGGAAAACACATTAAAGCCACATGAATCCAGCTAAGTGCGTTGGACTGTCATGCCAGAGGTCTTGGAGTTAATTTCTGACTGTGCCTTGTAAAGTTTTTTTCACGAAGAATTGAAAAATCCTCCAAGTAATTTTTGTCATAAAAAGTGCTTTCTCAAATTCGGCTTTAAACTAGAGGTCCCTCTATCCCTGTTGCAACTTAATTTATCTGTGTATGTTTAATGAATTTATACTTGATTAACTGGAGGAAAAGAGAAGAATAATTTTGAAATAGCTCAATGTAGCTAAAATGCGACCCACAATGATGACTACCATTTTCTGCATCTTTCAAGGGTGTCAACTGTAAATCAAAATTTATTTGAAGTCGATATCTCTGCCATTTCTTGAGATATGGTTGACGAAAAAAAGTATCCCGTATTTACGGATTTGCACACATATGCTGATACAGATAGCTCTCTAAACTTATAATTTAGATTCTAATTGCTTTTAACAGTCGAGAAGTATCGACATTTTTAATTTGATAGTTCGGACGGATAATTTTCTATGTAAAGTTAAAACAAATTGTCAACTGTCATTAGAGTATTATCCAAATAGAGCCACCAGTTTATCTCTTCAGCATTTTGTGGCCAAATTTGAAACGACCGGTTCAGTAAACGATCAACCAACACCCGTACGTTTCAGAAATGCAAGATCAGCCGAGAACATAGCCGCGGTCTGTAAAAGTGTACAGCAGAACCCGAGGTAGTCTATTCCCTGCGATGCACAAGAACTTGGCCTTTCGCAGACTTCAACTTCGCGATTTTTGCATCGGGACTTCGGCCTATACCGGAACAAGATCCAACTATTCCAGGAGCTCAAATTCATGACCATAGACAACGCCATTTGTTCGTTGGCTGGGCTTCGAATCGTTTGGAAGAGGAAGAGGTTATTGAAAATTGGACCACTCAAATCCCTGCCTCCGTAAGAAGCCCAGGGGGGCATTTGAATAATGTCATATTCCAAATTTAATTGCATACGTGTATGCCTTTCAAATAAAAACAAATTTCTGCTCATACATCACACACAGCTTGTTTTATTCCATTCCAACATCTACCCGCCCTTAATGAAAAACCCTTTACAAACATAAATGCATACATATTTTTGAACATATCTTAATATTAAAAATTGTGTCATTGTTGTATTTTAAAAATTAAACTATTGAATCAAATCAATTATAATTAAACAAATAAATTAGGGGCGCAAAAGTCCGTCGAGATCTAGGGTCTGGTGAATTACAACTCTCAACCATTTCTGTAGGCGTTTAATGTTGTCAGGGATGCAGGAGACCTACAGATTTTAAGCCAAATCCTAATTTAATAAATAAATTTTTGTAAATGCTATTTTTCTAAAAAGCTCTAAAAACCAAAAACAATTTATTTATAAAGATTAAATAATTGGATAGCCTTGGATGTGACACAGAGGCACTATACCATAAATGAATACGATTGACGCAGCATTAAACAGAGCCTTAATAAACTTCTTTGAAAGTTGTTCTTATGAATTTTAATAAATGTAACTACTCGTAATATTAAATTTATATAAGGTGAAAAACGTATCTGGACTTAAAAATCAAGAAACAACTTTTGTAATCTAGATCCAAGTCAAGTTGAAGTCAAAGATTTTAAGATCTTTAATTAATATTTTATTACAATCCTATAAAAGCTGATTCCCATACTTAAACCGTTTTGCTTTCAAACGCAGATCTTATTCATATCCCTTAGGTACAATTGTTCATCTTAAGGCCATCAATAAGAACCTTGAATGCTCTTAATATGCATTTCGAAAGGAATTAATTAACTAAAGTTAAAAGCCCTTTAATGTCTAAGACATTCTGTCAACAAATATACACTCTTGGTTTAAATTTCCATTGTCACATTATACATTGTGTTGTGTAGGCATCCTTATAGACACATCACCATACTTAATATTTAAAAACAAAAAGCTTCTCTCCTTCAAAATCCGAAAATTACATCCAAGTTCATAGCATCATTGAAAATGCATTGTTTTCCAAAGACCGAGAGGAAGGGGGAATATCTCTCGATTTTCATGGCCTGGTAAGCATCAATAATGACATCAAGGACATGTAGGCTTAATACTTAGTCGATGTCAGAACTTCAAAAGAGGCTACACACAAGTCAATTAGAATAAAAAGATACTTTTCCCAACACATAGGACCCTATGCAGAGATACAGAATGCAAGAAAGAGAGAAGGAGATGGAACTATAGTAAATAGAAAAAAAAAGAAGTAAAAACTAGAAATAATCATTTTGTAAGACAATAGACATCAGAGATATAAAGGAGATGTCCTTGTTTGATCATCATCCATTGTCCTTTCAACTGACTTGATAGTAAAAATTCATCTAGCGAACTATTTATCGTCAGAATGGTATTTCATTTTGTTTGAACCAATCCGACCGATATGGATGTTGTATCGTATCTGCTCGTACTCGTCGCATGTGCCCCCAATGATGCTGATGCTGAAACTAGAAGATGGAAGCTGGAAGCTGACTCTGACTTAGATGAGCAACCGACACGAAAGTATTCGAATACGTTTACATTCACGTTGTCTATCCCCCGAGCTCTTGTGCTACAATTTGCTATTTATGCACCAATGAACTGTAATCAATTCCTTTTCTCTTCAGCTCGTCCTCGTCCTTATGATGGTCCTGGCTCCAGTGAGCAAAGGAACCTAAGCACACACATACCTATACATACATAAACACATATGCAAATGAAATGAAACACAATGTGATTTTTTTTTAAAGAAATTTTATATGCTTCGATAGAGATCGAGGTCGGGTGTGGTGGAAACAATGAGTGTCAGGGCCGGAATTAAGGATATGACTTACTTCATTCAATCGTGATGAACTGGCAACATTCTATGTAAAGTGTAATTTAGTGTTAATATTAAAAGAGTAAGTTCCTTAAAGTCAAAGTTCTGATAACATGTTAAGAACCAGTTTTTTTGAGCCTTGGAGAACCAGTCCAGTAGAACAGAAATGAAATGCGGCCAGCTTTAGAGTAAGTAATAATAAGGATAGTAAGCTGGAAACAATTTCATACCTTTCTTTTAATGTTTTTAGTAAGCATTCTAATAATACCCCAGTGACTGCGCTGTAAGTTA
This sequence comes from Eupeodes corollae, assembly GCF_945859685.1. Classification (NCBI taxonomy): domain Eukaryota; kingdom Metazoa; phylum Arthropoda; class Insecta; order Diptera; family Syrphidae; genus Eupeodes; species Eupeodes corollae. The sequence goes on from NC_079147.1 coordinate 84,850,077, forward strand.
TGGACCTGGAAAGGTCACGAAAACCGTCATTATCTCCATTTGTATACCTCCAATGGGAATAACATGGATATTTAGTTAAAGGCACTACGACATCTTAGGTGCGTTTGAGAGGAAGGTTATGCGAAGATTGTCCCTTTAGGTTAGCTGAGGCTAAAATAAGCTGACATAAATTACGCTCAGTAGACTCCGTTCAGCTAGCCAGCTAGCTCGTTTGAACATAGTGAAACCAACTCGGAAAGTTGTACGTAGTACATTTAATCGTAGGCAACAATGCAGCAGACCATGCTTACGCTGGAGAGATGGCGTAGAGAAGGACGCTCCAAGCCTTGGAAAGCGTAACTGGATAGCATCGGGTTGCAATCGGGACAAATAGATAGACTTGATGTATGAGACCATGATCATGATGAATGGTAATAGCATTGCCAAAATTGTGTTAATTTTCATCACATTTTCTTAAAGCTCAATAGTTTTAGAAATAGAGACAGTCTCTGTATTTTTAAATGTTGTAAATTTAAACAGGTTGTGAAACTATTAAAGTTATATGAATTTTTTAAGAGCTAGTGAGCAATGCAACCACAATTTATACCACATCCATTTTTACAGCTATACAAAATAACATTTTGAGAAGTTTATCTGGAGCTTGTGACCCGTGGCATGATGGTTAGTGCGTTGGACTGTCATGCAAGAGGTCTTGGGTTCGATCCCTGCCTATGCCACCCAAAGTTTTTTTCACGGGTGTGCTTTCTCAAATTTCCCGTTCGGATTCGGCTTAAAACTGTAGATCCCTTCCATCCCTGACAACAGAACTCGCACACAGGAATGGTTGAGAGTTGTCAGCAACTAGGCCCTAGTTCTCAAACGGACTGTTGCGCCATCCAATTTATTTATTTTATATATTTATTTAATGACATTTTTAAAAAATGTCTTTAGTAAACTTTTTAGGAGCACCCAAACCCAATCTTCTAAATTTTCTTAATACGATTCTAAAACAATTTATATTCGATTTAGGTTATGGTTTAAGTGACTATTTAAGTTTTATTTTTGAAGACAAATCCCTTTTTTTAATAATTGTAATCTTTCACTTACTCCACAAAATTGATTAAAGCTTCGCTCTTTCTGTCCTCTACCGATTTCTCTATAATTCTCTACTATTGAAAATATTAAATAAAATCGTTCAGTAGTTTTTAAGATTATCGCGAACTTCAATTTATAAAATGTTAAAATTGCAAGTTCTTGCTTAAATGGGGGGGGGGTAAATAAAGAAGATATTTTAAATTGAGAAATATTACCCAGTATTTTGGTTGTCTTTATATTTGTGTTATTAGCAAAACTTGAATTATTCATTAAGTACTGTACAAATTTTCTATTTTAATACTTTGTTGCTCTTTTGTTGAAATTAAAATCATAACTTCCTGAAGAGTGCACTTATGGTTAACTTATTTTGTTTTTTTTTTTTAAATTTTAAAATCATAAAAAAAAAAACATTTAAAAAATATCCCTAATTTTTATAAATCCAAATTCAAAGAAAAAATGTAAATGAAGTCCATAAATATGTAGTTTGTCCAGGAAGGGAACTTTTTCTTTTTCATAAGATAAACAAAATTTCTCCGAAATCATTTTTTAACATTCATTTTATTTTTTCCTTTTCTATTTTTCCGAAATTCCTAAGAATTCATCTATAAATGAACAAATCTTAGTTTAAAATTCATTCAACTCGCTGGAAATAGAACTGTAAGCACCTCAAAATAATAAAATAATGATACCTTAACATCTTCAAGTTTTACTTTCTAAAAATGGAACGTTCTTTCTTATCCTGTGACACGCCGGAAATATTTTTTGCGAATGTTTAAAAGTATTCATAAAATAATAAATATATGTATGGCTTTAGACAAATATATACAAGTTACTTTTTAAAAATGCAATAAAATTAACAACATTTAATTTTGTGCATATTTTATGGGTTAATTGTAAAATCAAACATTTCCATTCAGTATCGATAACAACATCTTTCAATTGGCTTCATCTTGTGAGTAGCTTGAGTTGTAGCTCAAGGAATGATATTGAGTAGAAACGAATAACGTTGAAACAATTACGAAAGACAAAAATACGAACACCAAAATAAAGAAGGCTAAACATTACCAGAAATTGAAGTAGCGATATTTTGACGTAGGGTCAGAAGTTGAATTTCGGTGTATTATTTTTGTACGTTTAAAAAACAAGTATGATACTTAGATTTGGAATTTGCTAAACATTCAGTTTAGTTCGCGTTGAGTCAAAATCTTTTATTGAGTTTTAGTGGCTACTTTTTGAAGTACATAAGGAAATTTGTTGTACATATGAAAATTGATCTAAATTTATGGGGCGGGAAGGGTCAAAGCCCCAAAATATTTTATCATCCAAATAGTCAGTGAAGTTTGGTTTTTCAAAAGCGCTTATTTTTTTTAAAATGTATGTTAAAAGTGTTGCGGTATTAACATATAACAATTTTCTCTTATAGATATTAGTACCAAAATGTGCAAAAAGGGCTTTTAAGAAAACGTTACGTTTTTCTATAAGAAAGTTCCATTCTTGCATGTCTTTTAATATTTCTTACAAAATATTAATTTCGAAATTCTGTGTTAAATTAAAATAGTTTGCAGTCAATATCTTTATCTATTCTGAAGATACAACTTGAGTCGAAAACCATTTCTTATGAGTTTTTAGTTGTTTTTATAGATTTTCATGGTTCGTAGAAAAAGTTATAAATTAGAATTTTGTAAAAAAAAATACACTAAAAGTAAAACTCAATTGTTTTTCGAAATGCGGTTTTTGCTTGCTTTTCGTACATTTTAGGGTGAAAATACTTACAAATTTGTAGTCACAGATCAAATTTAGGCGCAAAAAGTCTTAAAAGAATCAAATTATTCCGGAATTTAGATACATTGGACTCAATTTTTTTTTAAAGTGGACTCGATCCATTTTGCTCGAAGTTGGGATCTATTGAACTACAGCATTGATTTCGACGCCTTTTAAAATACAAGGATTAATTAGGAAAAAACATTTAAAAAATGTTCTTAAAAGTGGCTAAATTTGATAAATGTTCAAAATTTGATTATAGTCTGGTTTGTTTTGCGATAGGTTGTAAAATATTTACAGGACATCGAACATTTTTACCAAATTAAAGAAACAGAAAATAATACACCTATTCTTGAAATTGAACATTTTATCCAACACATCTCTTGAAATCTGAAAGAATCAAAGCTTGCTAAAATGATATTATTTTAACTTGTATAATATGTATACATCAATTAAACAAGAATTGTGAAAACAAAAAACATTTTTTGTTTGTTTTTATTCTATTTCAAACTTCTTAAACACTAAAAACACCCTTTGTGATAGCAAAACTTGAAGAAAATAATTAAGTTTGACATATGTAAACAATAAAACGAAGTGATTATAACTTTTTGCTCTGTGAATTCTCAAAAAGTTCAGTAATTACTTATAAAGGGTGGTTAAATTTTAAAGGCGGATGTTGAAAGTGAATCACACCTAAACGTCAAGCTTTTTACTGCATTTCCCTTGACAGTTTCTAATTTCAGATTAATTCAATTAAAATCATGGAAAGATAAGTAGTCGAACAATGCGTTAAAGTTATTAAGGTTTAAGGGAAAGTATTGATACAAGACCTCTGTCTTCCTCTCAACATGCCTACTGTAAAGGTTAATCGGTGGAAACAGCCTTACACACCGAAGGTGCTTTTAACAACGTAGACACATCTGCAATCACATCTGCACCAACATTTCTAAATTTATAGAACACGCTTCGGGGGTTAACCATTTAATGCTAACTAGCAGAATAACTAACTCAAAACTGAGCAACTCTTCTGGCAGACGATTCTTTAGTAGAGGGACACCGCAAGGTGGTGTTCTATACCCTTTCCTCTGAAACCTAGTGGTAAATGGAATCCTAACTAGTCTGGATGCGGAGGGTTTCAGAGTGATAGCCTATGCGGACGACGTTGCTATAGCAGTTTCAGGAAAGCATCTTAACATCCTAAAAGAACTCTTACAAAATGCCTTGGAGAAACTAATACTTTGGGCTGATCGGTGTGAACTGGGTGTTAACCCACAAAAAGCCGATCTGGTTTTATATTCGAGGAGATGTAAGTTTCTGGATTTATAAAGCCAACCCCACTGAGGAAAACCGGAATAAGTTCAAACAATCTAGAAAGTCTTGCAACGGCCCCATTCGACGAACCAAATTTTTGCATGGCCAGAAATTAAGGTAAACAATACTACAATGTCCCAAAAGTAGTAAAAATGTCCGGTCATTTGTAAAAAACGTACGAAATACCACGTCATCCTCGGTTCCAACGCTCGTCCACAATGACACTCCGAATCTTCTTTCGCACTCGTGCAAATGCAAGAGTACTGAAAGATCATGACATATACAAATCTGCTGGCCCGAAAAGTATTCCCCCTATTATTCTGAAAAGGTGTTCTTTAACGCTGGCAAAACCACTGCGTAAGTTTTCCCATCTTTCCTACTCTACAGGTCTTTTTCCGAGCGGATGGAAAATAGCATTTGTACAGCCTGTCCCTAAAAGAAGCAAATCATCCTCCCCCTCTAACTATCGTTCAATAGCACTCACGTGCCTTCTTTCCAAGGTCATCAAAACTCTGATTAATTATCAGCATAAGATATATCTTGAATGACGGAAGCTTCTTAATGACCGGCAGTATGGCTTTCGTAGCAATACATCCAATGGTGATCTCATGGTTATTTCACCGAACAAATCTTTACATCGTTTTCGAGAAAGTAAGATTGTTGCACTTGATATTTTAAAAGCATTTGATAGAGTTTGGCATCAAGCCATCTTATAGAAAATGCGTGCATTTGGTATAGATGAATCCCTTCTTGGTTGGGTTATAAATTACCTTTCGGACCGTTCAATTCAAGTAGTGTTGATAGTGATATTCACAAAATAAACGCTGGTGTGCCCCGGGGCTCCGCTTTGTCTCCGACGCTCTTCCTTATTTTTATAAATGATCTTTTGTCTCAAACTTCTAATCCACTAAATTGTTTCACTGATGACAGTACCCTCTGCTTTTTATATTCGTTTTTAGATTCTCATCCTTGTCCTTTGGATGTGGAACTTCAACGGCAGCGTATGATAAGCTCATTAAATTCTTATCTCGACATCATTGTACAATGGGGAATCAAAAGAAAACTTAATGCTGTCTCCTGTCGTTAAAAGCGTAACCCACCCCTAATGCCGCTATCCATGAGCGGCACTTGCATCCAGGAAACTAATCAACTTTCAGTACTCGGTATGTATATCAAAGATCAACTCTTATGGAATGATAACATATTCGATATTGCCAAAAATGCTTTCAGGTGCTTAGGATTTCGCCGACGGTGCAAGACATTTTTCTCCTCTTCTGATCTGGGTGTAATTTACAAAGCCTTCATTCGTCCAAAACTTGAATATAACTCGCATATTTGGGCAGATGCCCCTAAAACAAGTTTAAGTATTTTTGACAGGATTCAAAAAAGAGATTTGAAAATGATAGGCGATGAAACATTAACTTAAACAATTACGTCACTTGAACAACCCCGCAATGTTTCATGCCTTTAGTTGTTCTACCGATATTTTTATAAACAGTGGTCCCTCGAATCAGCCAGTTGCATTCCCCCTCTAAAACAATTCAGCCGTAATACTCGTACTTCTAGGAATGCACATCAGTTTAACCTTAAGCTCAATTTCGGACGTACTGTCAGGTATAGAGATTCTTTTTTTCACCGCACATCGAGAATGTGGAATACTTTACCCAGCTCTGTTTTTCCCTATCATTTTGATATTCAAAACTTTAAGACCAATGTTCATCGGTATCTCCTTTTAATCCTTCAATATTTTCCTAAAGCTCGCACTGTGTTTAAACTTTAAACATGTTAAGGGTATTAATAACCCCTTGAGTGAACGTTTATTATAAAAAAAAGATAACAAATTCCATTTTTCAACCCTTCCAGGGTCCAATTAAAGTTTTCAACCGGTATGGCAGTATGGTGGACTGCTTTAGAGAATGGTATACATCGGGATAAATTAATTAAAGTCCAATGTTCAGTACGACCCCATCTGCGGCACTGGACACCTTACTCTACCTATCACCTCTTGACATTTTTAGCAAACAAAAAACAGCAAATTGCAGTGGACTTACAACAACATTGGCTACTTCGTTATTCTTAGGTATTCAGAACCAATTCGAAAGCACACAGACTACAGCATCCCCCAACTGCAATTCGATAGAAACTTGCAGTTTTCTATACCTACCAGCTCTTTTTGGAAGGATATGACATTCCTGGAAGATGAGTCAATCCATTTCTTAACAGATGAGTCAAAACAAAAAGAATTAGTTGGTGGAGGTATTTACAGTGAACGACTGAAATTAAGTCTCTCATTCCGCCCTTTCAATTATTGTAGTGTGTTTCAGACGGAACTTTTGGCGACAAAGGAAGTTATGTCCTAGCTTAAAGAAAACGTGATATCGACATTATATATCCGTATTTTCTCAGAAAGCCAGGCCGCTATCAAATCTCTGGACTCTGTGTCTACAAACTCTATAAAAGTCCAAAACTGTCGATCATCTCTAATGGAGATGGCACAACAGTTTAATATTCACCTTTGCTGGGTGCCGGGCCATAGAGACATTCCAGGTAACTGTAAGGCAGATGAACTCGGAACGGTACAGTACAGCCCATCCTACCACGTTTGTCACGTACTGGCATACCAATTGCTACTTGTAAACTGTTGCTAATGCAAGACGCTGTGAGGAGGGCAGGCACCAGGTGGAACAACATCACCACGTGTCAAGTCACAAAAAATATATGGCCAACACTGGATTTAAAACGTTCAAGGTGCTTGCTCTCTCTAAGCAGATCGCATATAAGCTTGATAATAGGTGTCATAACTGGACACTGTTTAATAGGAAAGCACGCCACGAGACTAGGTGTATTCTCAAATGATTTTTATAGAAGCTGTATGGACGAGGAAGAGGAGGAAACAGTTCTTCATCTTCTCTGCACATGCCCTGCTCTGGCTCGAAAACGCAAGAATTACCTAGGAGAATTCTTCTTCAACGAGTTTCGTAAGGAACTCAAACTGGTTCCATTGAGCTTAGGATAAAGCCTCAAGATTCATGTGGTATTTAACTGGCCTGTGTGTCCGTTTCCATCTTGGACAGCCACTATAACTTAACCTTACCCAACTTATTAAGGTTTATTATGAAAATGGGCACTTCTTGATTTTGTAGGGAAATTTAAACACATACAGCTGATGTGTGCAATAGTTTGTCTGAAGAGCCATCCACATAAGCTCGTCATCGTGACTAACAATTGCAAATGTCAAGCTTGTTCTTGATGAACATTATGCATAGAGACTTGAATTTATATCCTAACAAGGTACAATTAACTCAAAACTAAGGCCTCTTGATCATTCTAAGTGTTGTCAATGGTAAGAATGGTGGCAAGATATGGCAACCAAGGATCGTAAGGTTGGCTGTCGAAAAACCAATGCACCCACAAAAAGTAACGGTTTGATGCGATTTATGGGCTGGGGGCATCATCGGGCCGTATTTTTTATCAAATTAAGGCCTGCCAGGCAGTTACTGTGAATAGTTTTCGCTTTTTTGAGATGAAGTCGAACTTTGTGTGGCCCAAATTCGAAGATATGGATGTGGACGATAAGTGGTTTCAACCAGGACGATGCGATGTGCCGCACGAATTAGGTTGTTATGTCAATTGGCCTCCAAAATCATATGACTTGACACGAAAACGTGTACTTGATGCAATATTATAAGAGCTTAATGATGAGACATTTCGGCACATTCACAGCATAGAACTTCAATTTTGAACATCGGATGGAGGTGTGCCACCGAGGTCACAGCGCCCATTTGGTCGATATTTTGTTCCATTCAGATAATTAAATCATACCAATTTAATTACAGTAAAAATAAATTACATACATTTCCTAAATGATTTGTGTTTTATTCAAAATCAACATCGGCCCTTAAAATTAAACCACCACTGCACCGTTTAGTATTTAGAATCAAGTAAATGCTTTTGCCTATCACTATACGGAAAGTAAGTACTGAAAATCGAAGCTTTTACTTAAATTTTAGTATCTAATTAATTATGTATTCGAACCATTGTTGAAAGTAGTACCCGTGGCATTATGGGAGTCTCTAGGACTGTCATGCCAGGGGTCTTGAGTTGGTTCCATGCCTGTACCATCTTAAATTTTTTTTCACGGGTATTGCCTCTTAATAGCAATTAAAATATCTTCCAAGAGTAATTCATGAAATGTGCTTTCTCCAGTTAGCGGTTTAGATTCGGCTTTAAATTGTAGGTCCCTTCCATTTTCGACAACACTATTCACACACAGAAATGGTTGACAGTTGTAAGTCACTAGGTCCTAGTTCTCAACGGAATGTTGAGTTTATTAATTTTAATTATTGCTGACAACATTTTGTTAAATTTCTTATAAAATCATTTTGAAAGTGTGGTTTGTATAAATTAAACTCCTTCTCAAAATTCCAATTAAAGGAAGTTCTTAATTTGGGTTGCATTCCAGTCCCTTTTTATTTCCAATAAGCTCAAAATTTGTGAGCTTTTTTTATGAATTTATATCTCATTTGCCAAACATATGACATTTGACACAAAATTGATGTTTTACTCACAGCTTCCCTCAGGCAAAAGCTAATCCACCCCTGTTGTTTGCCGCAAGGACAATAGCATAAAAATTATTAACTATTATTCTCCGCAGTCCAACTGTCGCGAAGTAACAAACATAAATTTGCCGCCGGTAATTCAAAAAAAGAATCGCACAAATTCAATCAACGATTGTAAGTGCCCAAAATAAGGTAAAAAGAATTTAAACGACTTTAACCATTTGAAATAAAAAAGAAAACAGTTTTTATTTTACTTTGTAAATTCAAATTTTGTATTTTCGTTAATTTGTATGTTTCTAGGTAGAACTTCTTTATTAAGCTTTCGAATTTGGAATAAATTTTCATGCATATTACAATTATTATAAAACCTCGGTCTTACAGCTGATTCCGCTTTTGGTCCAGCTATAGATCATTGAACTTTTAATTTCATCAATCTATTTTCCACCGTTGCTTGACCATACCCATCCATTGCATATGCAAATGCACACACAAAGCTTCTCCTCGCACCTCTCATCCTCTTCGTTTAGCTTAGAAATCACGATAGATCGACAACTGCTGCTTGACCATCCACTGCATACATACACAAAAAAACATCGCATAGTGGGAGGGGCTAATCATTTATAGGGCGAAACCTATTTTCGGAGTTAACTCCTACGAAATTATTATGATAATTGATGTCATCTTTCATGCGCTCCCAAATTTGGCAATAGGTACGATTATATATGGACCAAACGATGAAAAAAGTATATGCATGTTTTGCCGTCGGTAATTGCATTCAACTTTTGTAATGAGAATGCCGTCGGCGATTTGCATCTTTGATTTGCAAAATGTAGAAATGTAGATTTTTGGTTTTCAGATGAAGATGATGCATGTTGCGTCGCAACATCCTGCCGGGCCCCCCGGGACAGGAAACGATGACATCAAGGGAATGGTTGGGTAAACTTGAGTTGATTTTCGATGTGATATTGTTGTGAAATGTTTGATCGTGGATCCTCGACGTGTGACGGGTATGTATGTACATGAAAAAGAAGAAAAGAAAAGGTAGGTATGGTGAATGGTGTGTGGCTATATTGGGTTGTAAGATATGGATTATTAGTTTGAAATGTATTAAATTCAGTTTAAATTAGTTTGTTAGTTTAAAGAAATATATATGAGAGATGCAAATAATGATTAAAGTGTGTGTGTGTGGGTTTGTGTGTTTGATTCATTTACCATCGGCAGGAAACAAAGTTTAGCTATAGGGCGCTTTAATGAAGCGGTTGCAGTTTTTATTGTGACGACACGAACTTTTCCATCCGTTCCAGGGTGCATGTCCGTAATTTTTCCGAGCCGCCAAAGAGTGGGAGGTGTTTGTTCTTCAGGCAAAAGTACGAGATGACCCACTTTGAGATCATTATTTGGCGTAAGCCACTTTGGACGCTTTTGTAATCGAACCAAATATTCAGATTTCCACTTTTTCCAAATATCTTGGTGGATTTTTTGCATAAGTTGCCATCTATCTAAGTGAGATTCTTTAAGTTGTGTGAAATCCTTTTCTGGTGCTGTGTTAAGTGCTGACCCAATCAGAAAGTGTCCTGGTGTCAAGATTGAGAGATCATCAGGATCTTCATTTACAGGACAAAGTGGGCGGGAATTTAAACAAGCTTCCACTTGAGTGAGTATGGTCGCGTATTCCTCAAAGGTAAGGGTGTAATGCCCGATAACGCGCTTTAAGTGGTATTTCATGGACTTCACACCTGCCTCCCAAAGACCACCAAAATGTGGAGCAGCAGGGGGGTTGAAATGCCATTGTGTACCGTTCTCTTGAAGAATTTTTGCGATGTCTTTTGTCCACTGCTTTGGCATGAAGTTTCTCTTTGCATCCATGATATTTGCAGCCCCTTTGAAATTCGTACCACAATCGCTGTACAAATTTGAACATATTCCACGGCGAGCAGTGAAACGTCTAAAAGCTGCGATAAATGCGGATGTGGTGTAATCGCTAACAAGCTCGAGATGAACTGCTTTTGTGCAAAAACATACAAAAATTGCGATATACGCTTTTGTAATTTTGCTACATCGACCTTTCCAAGCTTTGAGTTGAACAGGACCAGCATAATCAACTCCCGATGTTTGAAATGGGCGCGCTTGACTCACTCGCAACGTTGGCAAGTTGCCCATTTTCTGCTGCATCTCTGTTGCATTGAATCTGTAGCATTTAAGACATTTGTGGATACATTGTTTGACTGTAGATTTCAAGTGTAGAATCCAATATTCCGATTGAAGTGTTGCCATCATTAATTGCTGTCCACCATGAAGAGTTTTCATGTGGGTGTCATGGACGATGAGTGACGTAAGAAAGTTACTTGATGGGAGTATTATAGGATGCTTTTGCGAATACGGCAGATTAGCATTTTCTAAACGACCTCCAACTCGTAATATACCTTTTTCATCCAAGAACGGTGAAAGTTTCGCTATCTTGCTTCTTTTAGAGACAATTTCTCCCCTACTTAGTTTGGAGATCTCTTCATTGAAATGCTCCTGTTGTATAAAGACAATTAAACGTAATCGTGCTGAAGCTACTTCATCGACTGAAAGTGGTCCACGCACACGAGTTTCTAGTTTCTTTGCCTTAAATTGAAAATTTGTCAAGAATCGACGCCAGTATGCTGCAGCTCGATATAACCGATTAAGAGATGAAAAACGATTGAAAAAAGATTGATTCGATTCAAAAGTAGTGAAGTGAACACAGAGCTGAAAAACATTAATTATGGGGTACCCAGATGATAGCAATTTACTTTTGTTTTTTGAACTTTGCGACCCTTTCATTTCCAGTTCTGTAGGTTTGAGTTCAACAGGCGTATGAAGACTTTCATCAAACGATTTTAGGAATTCAGGACCATGCCACCACTGTCGATTCTGAATGAGATCATTAGGAGAGACTCCTCGAGATGCAATGTCAGCGGGGTTCTCTTTAGATGGAACGTAATTCCAATGGCCAGCATCAGTCAGTTCTTGGATTTCTGCCACTCTGTTGGCAACGAACGTTGTTCTCAGGTAGGGTGCGCTTTTAATCCAAGCTAGCGTAATTTGAGAGTCGCACCAAGTGAACAGTTTTGCAGATTGAAGTTCCATCGTATCCACAGTGTGTACCAACAACTGTGCCAGAAGCAGAGCTCCACAAAGCTCCAACCGAGCTAAAGATTTAGTTTTAAGAGGTGCCACTCTAGTTTTTGACACGATGAGATTAATGTTCGTTTCATTTCCGGTGGTAACTCTAAGATATATTGCTGCCGCATATGCCTTTTCAGATGCATCGCAAAATCCGTGGACCTCGACCTTTGATTCATTGGTGAGATTTAACCAGCGGGGGATCTCGATGGCCTCTAAAAGGCTCAGTCCAGCTTTCAAACTTTGCCACGCAGAGATGATTGATGATGGGAGCTCAGAATCCCATGTTTGTTTATCTTTCCAAGTTTCTTGCATTATTATTTTTCCGACGATGACGCAAGGTGCTATCCAACCCATTGGATCGTACAGGCGAGCAAGATCTGATAGTATAGTTCTCTTTGTAATTTTTGTATGTGCTGGAAGCGAGATTTTAAATGCAAAAATATCCTTTGCAGGATGCCACTGAACGCCAAGAGCTTTTATTGCATTTTTTGCATCAAACGATAATGGGATTTGTACCTCCCTATCTTCCTCTGGTACAGACATCAACAGCTCCTCGCAGTTACTTGCCCATTTTCGTAATGGAAACCCTCCTTTTTCCAACATCTTTATGAGCTGTGTCTGCATCTCCACCGCCTCTATCACTGAGTCTGCCCCGTGAATTACATCATCGACGTAGAAGTTTTTTAAGGCTATTTTCGATGCAAGAGGAAAATCATCACGTTCATCAGATGCCAATTGTTGGAGCGTTCGGATGGCTAAGTAAGGTGCAGAGGCCGTACCAAAAGTGACTGTGTTAAGGCGGTATGCCTTCACTTCTCCTCCTTCTACATCTCGCCATAGCACAAGTTGATACATTGAATCATCTGGAGTGACCCAAATTTGCCTATACATTTTAGTTATGTCGGCTGCAAATGCTACTTTAAATCTCCTAAACCTTGCGATATGGTCAAAGACGTCATCTTGTAACCTAGGACCAATATAAAGATGATCATTAAGCGACGTACCATCGGATGTTTTACAAGACGCGTCAAAAACAATCCGCAGTTTTGTAGTCGAGCTAGCTTCTTTTACCACGGCATGATGAGGTAAGAAGTAGTGAAGAGAATTAAGCGCAGCAAGTGGTACCTCAGTCATATGTCCAAGCTCTTTATATTCATTGAATACTTTTGTGTACTCTTCTTTGAACAACGAATTTGTTTTGAATTTTCTTTCTAATTGTAAGAATCGTACAAGCGCTGACCTTTGAGATAACCCTATCGAGGGATATGTTCCTTCTTTGAAAGGAAGTTGGACAACATATTTTCCATCTAATTGTCTCTGATGTGTTCTGCAAAAATGCTTTTCACATTTTTCATCATCTGGTGATAGGAACTTTCGATCTTGAATTTCTTCAAGTTCCCAGAACTTTCTTAGCATTTGGTCTAGGGATTCAGATTCAGTTTTGATGTGAAAGGCTTGTACTTGTGAGTGGCTGTCGGGTGAAATGCCTCCAGACAGAACCCAGCCAAGCTCTGTTCTTTGGGCTATAGGGGTCCCTTGTGGTCCTTTTATTAATCCTTCAAGGATAATGGAAGAGTACGCATCGCTGCCTAACAAGATGTCGATTTTACTTGGTTTGTTGAATTTAGGATCTGCAAGTTCTATATTCTTAAGATGATTCCAATTAGACATAGGTATCTTATGCGTGGGAAGAATAGCTGAAAGTTTTGGAAGGACCAAGGCATTTAACTGAAGAGTAAAGTCTGTGTTCACGTTAGACAAAATCGTTAAAGTGACCTTCCAATTTGAAGTACTTACATTGCTCTCTCCAACGCCAATTACTTTAACGCGATTCTTTTCCTTTTTCAAATTGAGAAGTTGAGCGGCAGACTCAGTAATGAAAGACGATTCTGACCCTTGATCTAATAATGCTCGCAGCAGCAACGGTTGGCCAGCAGGTG